>NW_024060897.1:0-210352 GCF_016432855.1 Salvelinus namaycush
ACCATTACGTTGTTTCTATCTTTATCTATAAATGTTACTATGGTGTGAACAGATATACTATTGGTTTTGATTGAAATAATACACCGAAGACGAGGTTATTAAGGAAAATAGTACATAGTGCTGCCTACAACATACTGCAACCTTGTACTAAATGTTTTTTGAGTCATTTATGTGAATTCAGGAAATCTACTATAGATTAAGTGCACTTAAATTGTGTAGCCTGATTTAAAGTGTATACTTTGTCTAATGTGAATTAATTCATGTTTTGTTGTCAATGTTTAGCTACCAGATCTATTGAAATGAGATCAGTGCTTGACTTGGACAGGAGCTCACCGGAGCTGAGTACCGGCACCTCAAATGTCTACTGTTTGAGCTCATGTTCCTCTTATAGAATATTAGCTCAACAGTATTGTGGTGCTCCTGCACCTAAATTGAAACAATATTTTTAGAGAATAAAGAAAGTGCCAGAACTGTCAAGACTAACTTTTGTATCCGTTTCTCTTTATTACTTCAGGCCAACTCAGATTAAGTCTGAGGGCGGAAACATCAACAGTGAGGACAAACCCAGCCTGCCTCTCTCCTTCCACACGGAGTCCAAGCATACAGTCACTGGGTCCTGATTGTGACCGCGAGGCCCAGTTTGCACCGCAGGATCCAGAGATGGCATCAGTGAAGCTGGAAGACTGCAGTCAAACACTGGAGCTGAATGTCAACATTAAAGATGAAGAAGAGGAGGAGAAGATTGGGAAATCTGTTTCTCATGGTAAGAGCAGGTTTTATCTCACTAAGTTTGTGCTATTCATTCCAAATTCCCACTGTGTATGAAAGTTGCAGTAGAACTGTTTCATGATGAACTGTTTCAATGAGAAGGTAGATGTTATTTCATGCTACTGACACTTGCATGGTTTGACACCAGTATTGCCAGAATTCGTTTTACTCACTGGGCTATCTGGAGTGATCACTAAGTAATTGAAGTAGTGTTTTAAAGTTATATGAAATGAGCCTGTGGAGTTACTAACCCTTGTGATAGTGAGTGGTAGGATGACACTCCCCATCTTACCCACTTTTAGAAAATATTTATTCCCCTTTTGTATTGCACAGCCTTCTGATATGAATACACACAGTGCATTCGGAAAGTATTCAGACCCCTTGGCTTTTTCCACATTTTGTTACGTTACAGCCTTATTCTAAAATTGATTAAATAAAAAAATATTAATCAATGTTCCTCACAAAGGAAACAGTTTTTTTAGAAATGTTTGTACATGTATTAAAAATTCAAAACAGAAATACCTTTATTTACATAAGTATTCAGGCCCTTTGCTATGAGACTTGACATTGAGCTCAGGTGCATCCTGTTTCCATTAGATATGTTTCTACAGCTTGGTTGTTGTCAACCTGTGGTAAATTCAATTGATTGGACATGATTTAGAAAGGCACACACCTGTCTATATAAGGTCCCACATTTGTCAGTGCATGTCAGAGTAAAAACCAAGCCATGAGGTGGAAGGAATTGTCCGTAGAGCTCCATGAAAGGATTATGTTGAGGCACAGATCTGGGGAAGGAAACCAAAACATTTCCAAATAAAACGTGTAATATGCAGATAAAGCAGATACCTCTAAGAACTAGAGCCAATAAAAATCGAGGATTTACAGTTCCAATGATTCTAGAATATCACCGGTTTGGAAAAACTCACAAAACGGATCTCAAATATTATGAAACTCTGGGGCTTTCTTTTTCACTATATAAATAGATTATTCAAGAGTCAGACTTGATGTTAATTATTTTTACCAATGACCAAGTGAGGGGGAACTGACATACTTCCAGTGGAGAGCAATTGAACGTCTAGCTTGTAATAGCCAGAGGTCAAACATTTTCTTTTCGCTCCTATGTAAAGAGATATTCTCTGGGTAAAGATTTAGGAGGCATAGTTTAGGGATTAGTGGTATTGGGGTAGAGGTCATCTCAGAGATATAGCGCAGTACTGAGCTCCAAAACGTTTGTATCTCAGCACATTCCTCCAGGCAATGATACAAGGTGCCTAAATGCGTGTTACATTTAACACACAGGTCTGAGGTATTGGGGTCAAATTTGTGGGGCTTAACAAGGGTGATACATGTTCTCATTATCCAATTGTATTGCAACAATCTCAGGGGGATGTTTATTGTCTGTGTCTGAGCTCGAGAGCATATCATACCCCAATACACTGTACATATCCAAAAGTGGACCTAGAAGTTTGTCCTTAAATATATATTGGGAGCCCATCTGGACATGCTTAGGGGGCTTTCAATCTGGTACTCACTGACGTTTGATTAGTGTTCAATACATGACAAGATCCTGAGGGCCATTGTCCTGCCATTCATCCGCCGCCATCACCTCATGTTTCATCATGACAATGCACAGCCCCATGTCGCAAGACTCTGTACACAATTGAAAATGCTGAACATGTCCCAATTCCATGGCCTGCGTACTCACCAGACATGTCACCCTTTGAGCATGTTCGGGATGGTCTGGAGCGACGTGTACGACAGCTTATTCCAGTTCCCTCCTATATCCAGGAATTTCACACAGCCTTTGAAGAGGAGTGGGACAACATTCCAGAGGCCACAATCAACAGCCTGAATAACTCTATGTAAAGGAGATGTGTCCTGGAGGAGGCAGCGGCAGCTACCCACTTCTCCAGTGCTTCATTTGTAAATTGGGAGGTGATGGAACCAGAAGTGAATCCAAGAGGGTGGTGACCTGGGGGGCTCTGAGGTACCAGAACACATGAAATAAAATACCTTTTTAAAGCATTGCATGCATTATCATGGCTTTAGCGTACTGGCATAGAGCAGTGGTGTGGAGCCGCTTGCAGAATTTGCACACATGGAGTACATTTATTGTAGCCTGGAGTCCTGGAAAAATGTGGCCTTTTATAAACGGATTTCATGCAGTTCTACATAATTTTAGATGACTGGAGACTTTTGCAGAATCTTTTTTAATACCTCACAAATGACCAAAATGACAGACTGCTTTGACACTGACAAACTGAGACTCTGAGGTCAATAAAAATGACCGTGTCGCTAATCCATCAATAGCCTAGGGCAGGTGTGAGGAGAAACACATTGTACAATATGAGGAGGAAGTTATAGTCCTAACTTCTTGTCAATAGGGGGGGCCATTTCGACTTTGTAAAAATTTCGTTCCCAAATTAAACTGCCTCGTACTCAATTCTTGCTCGTACAATATGCATATTATTATTACTATTGGACAGAAAACACTCTAGTTTCTAAAACCGTTTGAATTATATCTGTGAGTAAAACAGAACTCGAGTTGGAGCAATCTTCCTGTCAGGAAGTGAGAAATCTGAAATTGGGAACTCTGTTCCTGGGTCAGTTAAATAATTTGCAATTATTCTATTGGTCGACAAGCACTGCATACGATTTCCCCTAGATGTCAGCAAGCGTTGAGAATTGAAATGGTGTTGCTAGGTAGATCTGAGGCAGTATAAATAGGCTTGGCACGAGGGGTGCACCCTTTTCATCGTTCGCCATGACGCAAGACAGACCTCAGGATGGCATTCTGAGAAGCTCACGTTATCGGCGTTAGATATATCCGGCTCTGATTTTATTCGATATAGGTGTTAGAAACATCATAACGTAGTTATTTTAAACCGAGTTATATCAGTTTATATGAGTATATTGCGATTTTCGGAATTTTCTTTGTCCTGCGTTTTGAAGAGTTGGGCATGTCTGGGCCACATAGCTAATGTTTGCTGCTAATTACACGGTTGAAGACGACATTCTACAGCCGAGCAACGATTATTATGGACAAAGGACACCTTGCCCAAGATTCTGATGGAAGCTCAACAAATAGTAAGAAGTCTTTATGCTGTTAATTCGTATTTATGTTGAAAAATGTTAAACAATAATTCCGCCATTAATTTCGGCACGGTCTCGCTGTAACGCACGCTGTATGTCGTAGTAACGTTAATTTTAAAAATCTAACACAGCGGTTGCATTAAGAACTAATGTATCTTTCATTTGCTGTCCAACCTGTATTTTTTTTGTCAAGTTTACGATTAGTTATTGATTAGATTAGGTGCCTCTCCAAGATGGCGCCGGACAGATTGCTTGAAGTTTGGCTACTATTGACATTGTATAACCACGATTTGTGCCGCTACATATGCACATTTTCGAACAAACCCTATATGCATTGTGTAATATGATGTTACAGGACTGTCATCTGATGAAGTTTATGAAGGTTAGTCAAAAATTATATATCTTTTGCTGGTTTGTTACGATCGCTAACCTTTGCTGCTGGTAAATGGCTTGTGTTTCTGGCTATTGTGGTAAGCTAATATAATGCTATATTGTGTTTTCGCTGTAAAACACTTAAAAAATCGGAAATATTGGCTGGATTCACAAGATGTTTGTCTTTCATTTGCTGTACACCATATATTTTTCAGAAATGTTTTATGATGAGTATTTAGGTATTTGACGTTGGTCTCTGTAATTATTCTGGCTGCTTCGGCGCTATTTCAGATTGCAGCTGCAATGTAGAACTGTGATTTATACCTGAAATATGCACATTTTTCTAACAAAACATATGCTATACAATAAATCTGTTATCAGACTCATCTGATGAAGTTGTTTCTTGGTTAGTGACTATTTATATCTTTATTTCGTCGAATTTGTGATAGCTACCTATGCAGGGGAAAAATGGTGGGGAAAAAAAGTTGTGTCTTTTGCTATGGTGGTTAGCTAATAGAAATACATATTGTGTCTTCCCTGTAAAACATTTTAAAAATCAGAAATGATGGCTGGATTCACAAGATGTGTATCTTTCATTTGGTGTCTTGGACTTGTGATTTCATGAACATTTTATTATATGATATCCCTGTGGCTTTAGGCTAGGCTATGCTAGTCAGCTTTTTTGATGGGGGGGATCCCGGATCCGGGTTTGTGACTCGTTAGAGGCTAAACAAGCTTTCCAGTTTCACTGACTCACCCAATAATGTGCAGCTCACTCACCAGCCAAAAGCTTCTCTCTCTTCCTTTACTTTGTAAAACTATGCTGTTCGCTCAATAGGCCTATTTGGAAGTTGATAACTTGGTAACAGACAGATTAGTATGTTCTATTCAGCAGGATCTATTTGCTTTACAACCTGTGTTTTCTAGCGATTTGTATTAGAAATATTGTAGGAAATAAATGATGAAGTGCAATGCTGGAGAGATGAGTTGCCGGCTCATGTCTATAACAGCACAGAGAGGGAGAGAGATCATAGAAAGTGAATCTCATTTTAGTTCTGTGAGAGATACAGGCGTGCTTCTCTCTCACCACAGTAATGGTCACGCCTTGGTCTAAATAGGCTACAATGTTGCATAAACCCGGGACGGCCCAACATGAATCAATTCTTAGAATATCAGGCACGTTTTCACATTACGTTTTTTAGGAGGCATGACAATTACAGAGGAATCCAAATGTAATTACTCTGATTGCTTTTATTAGGATTTTTACATTGCAAATAGTGGAAATTTATTTTTAAAGTACCGCTCTTCTCATATAATGGGGTAGGGACATAATAATTCCTGAAAGCACAGAGGGTTGCACCTTATTTTTTATAACTAAACCGGTCGTTTCCAATGGGAAGAGATGAGTCATAGTGGGCAGAGCCAAGCACAAGCTAGCGAGATCCTATTGGCACGTCCTAGCACACATCTGCATATTTCTATTAGGGAACGCCTCCTCTGTGAATATTTATTATGGATCCCCATTAGCTGCTGCTGTTTTTTTAAATCAAATTTTTCTGAATACTTGTGGAATAGAGTTCCATGTAGTCATGGCTCTATGTAGTACTGTGCGCCTCCCATAGTCTGTTCTGGGGCATAGCGGGCAGAGCCAAGCACAAGGTAACGAGATCCTATTAGTGTGTTCTAGCACACATCTGCATATTTCTGTTAGGGAACACCACCTCTGTGAAGCGCCCGTGTGCAATAACTCAAGTCACCTTTGCGTTCCTTCTAAACAAAGCAATTTATTTAAATAATATATAAAAAATAAACTTCTGCAAAGGGTAATGTCTACAAAACGTAGTCCACTCAGTTCATAACAGAATTTAGTTTGGCAGTGAGTGGAAACGCTAAGCGGATGCTTCACATTTATACATCCGGTGAAATATCTGTCTCATTGTTCTACCTGTGGATGCACTGTGGTAGTGGGGGAACAGGAAGTTCCAGACAGGCACGCACCAGTCTTCAGAATCAAGAAAGTGCAAGAACTGTTATGTTAAGAAGATAACCCTTGTGTCCGTTTCTATGTATTACTACAGGTATGTAATAGCACGTTTAAACTTTTTAATTTCGAAAGAACATGTCATTCCATGCTAGGTAACATCCGTTAAGGTATTATCACGTTTGGTAAAGGGTTGTTATTTTTGTGTCAAACCGAGTGAACGTGATACACATAGATATTCACATAGCTAGACACTTTGGGTTTGTCTGAATGGATGTACATAATTTCCTCAAGGTCATTTAATAAAGAATCCATTTATTTGAGATTTCTGAGTTCGTTTAGCATGTTATTGGTTTTGTGTAAAATTCACGAGCTGGTAAAATGGCGGCGCCGACTCGGTCTGCGTCAACGAACTAAAATGCGCGTGCAGATAGACAATTTCACGGTCGCAATACAGTTTTGAAGCTTAAAAACTTCTTAGGGCTGCAACAGCCAGTGAAAGTGCAGGGCGCCAATTCAAACAACAGAAATCTCATAATTAAAATTCCTCAAACATACAAGTATTTTACACCATTTTAAAGATAAACTTGTTGTTAATCCCACCACAGTGTCCGATTTCAAAAAGGCTTTACAGCGAAAGCACCACAAACGATTATGTTAGGTCACTGCCAAAACACAGCCATTTTTCCAGCCAAAGACAGGAGTCACAATAGCAGAAATAGAGAGAAGATTAATCACTAACCTTTGATGATCTTCATCAGATGACACTCATAGGACTTCATGTTACACGAATACATGTATGTTTTGTAGCGGTAAAGTTCATATTTATATTGAAAAAATCTCGGTATACATTGGCGCTTTATGTTCAGTAGTTCCAAAAAGTCTGGTGATTTTGCAGAGAGCCACATCAATTTCCAGAAATACTCATAATAAACTTTGATCAAAGATCAAGTGTAATACATGGACTTTAGATCCACTTCTCCTTAATGCAACCGCTGTGTCAGATTTCAAAAAGGCAACCATGCAATAATCTGAGGTCGGCGCTCAGAGCCCAATCAATCCAGTACAGGTACCCGCCATATTGTGCAGTCAACAGAAGTCAGAAATAACATTATAAATATTCACTTACCTTTAATGATCTTCATCAGAATGCACTCCCAGGAATCCCAGTTCCACAATAAATGTTTGATTTGTTCTGTAATATCCATAATTTATGTCCAAATAGCTACTTTGTTAGGCGCGTTTGGTAAACAAATCCAAAGTCACAAAGTGCGTTCACTAGAAAGCAGACGAATGTCAAAGAGTTCCGTAACAGTCAGTAGAAACATGTCAAACGATGTATTGAATCAATCTTTAGGATGTTTTTAACATAAATCTTCAATAATGTTCCAACCGGAGAATTCCTTTGTCTTCAGAAATGCGATAGAACAGAGCTCGCTCTCACATGAATGCACATGTTCAGGTCATCGTAGACCTTACTCAATCCCCTCTCATTCGGCCCCACTTCACAGTAGAAGCATCAGACAAGGTTCTAAAGACTGTTGACATCTAGTGTAAGCGTTATGAAGTGCAATATGACCACATTTCCACTGTATCTTGGTTAGGCAAAGAGTTGAAAAACTACAAACCTCAGATTTCCCACTTCCTGGTTGGATTTTTTCTCAGGTTTTGCCTGCCATATGAGTTCTGTTATACTCACAGACATCATTCAACTGTTTTAGAAACTTCAGAGTGTTTTCTATCCAAATAGACTAATAATATTCATATATTAGCAACTGGGACTGAGGAGCAGGCAGTTTACTCTGGGCACCTTTTCATCCAAGCTACTCAAAACTGCCCCTGCAGCCATAAGAATGTATGATTATCAGTTTTCTACATGTGTACTAATATTCAGACACATTAAGCTATTTCTATCTTTATCTATAAATGTTACTATGGTGTGAACAGAAATACTATTAGTTTTTTATTTGAAATGATAGTGAAGACAAGGTTATTCAGGAAAATAGTATAGTGCCATAAACATACTGTAACCTTGTACTAAACGCTTTGTTGTCATTATGCATTTATGTGAATTTAATCTACTATAGATTAATTGCATTTACGTTGTGTAGCCTATTTTTGAAGTGTGTACTTTGTCTAATTTGAATTAATTAATGTTTGTCAATTCTTAGCTAACCTGATCTATTGAAATGAGATCAGTGCTTGACTTGGACAGGAGCTCAACGGAGCTGAGGTACCAGTACCCTCAAATTTCTACTGCTTCTGCTCGTTTCTTTATAGAATATTAGCTCAAAAGTATTGTGGAGCTCCTGTAACCTAAATATAAACAGTGCCGTCACCCAAAATGAGTATCGGCACCTATTTCAGTTCAAGTCGAGCACTAAATTCGATAATTGAACAAGAAGAAAATATAATATATTTTTAGAGAATAAAGAAAGTGCCGGAACTGTAAAGATTAACTTTTGGTGTCTGTTTCTCATTGTTACTACAGCAGACTATAATGAAGTATGAGAATAGTGAGGACAAACTTAGCCTGCCTTTCTCCTTCCACAGTGAGTCCAAACCTACAGTCACTGGGTCCTGATTGTGACAGTGGAGCCCAGTTTGCACTGCAGGATCCAGAGATGGCAGCAGTGAAGCTGGAAGACTGCAGTCAAACACTGGAGCTGGATGTCAACATTAAAGGATGAAGAAGAGGAGGAGAAGATTGGGACATCTGTTTCTCATGGTAAGAGCAGGTTTTATCTCACTAAGTTTGTGTTATTCATTCCAACTTCCCACTGTGTATGAAAAATTGCAGTAGAACTGTTTCAAATGAGAAGGTAGATGTTATTTCATGCTACTCAGACTTGCATGGTTTGACACCAGTATTGCCACATGTGTTTTATTCACTGGTCTATCTGGAGTGATCAGAGAGCAGACTAAAGAAGTGAAGTAGGCAAACTGCAGTGTTTTTTATTTATTTATGAAATGTGTCTGTGTAGTTACTGTCGTGGAAATATTGAATAAAATATTTCTCAGATACCGGAGCTGTGAATTCAAATAGACTTTACTACAAAAGTAACAAAGCCGAGCAATTCCATGGAATAACTGATTCTCCATTCTCAGTACTCAGCTTTTATACAGTTTACCCTTACATAACATTGTCACTACACTTTATCTAAATAATTAATACCTTCTAGCCTTGGCCTCCCCAATATTGCTGCCTTTCTTATTGGCTCAGACATTAGGGCATAGATTCTATTGGTTGCGTGACACACAGACATGCACACTCGTACTGCAGGTCTAATGGTGCCTATAACTGATTAGCTAATGTTCCTTTCCAAAGTTCTTCACAAGTTCAGGCCGATGTTGTCTATGTATGATTAACCCATGTGCATGTCCAGTAGCCTTCACAAGATCAGATATGGCCCAGACCAGTCTGTGTTGGTCTACCTTGCCTCATCCACACGGATTCTGCTTACGTTCTGTTTTTACATGTCTAATGGTTAACTCGATGTTGATTCAGCTCTGTACATTCACATGGGCTCAGCCTTCATTCTGCTTACACATGTCTAATATTTAACCTCATATCGATTCTTTCTACTTCAAAGAGAACAGTATAGGTACTGAAAATCACCAGATGACTGGAAATTGTCTAACATTACTAACCCTTGTGATAGTGAGTGGAGGATGACACGCCCCCTTTTAGCTTTCAACTCTTACCCACTTAGAGTAGTTTTATTCCCCTTTTGTGTTGTTCAGCCTACTGATATGAATACATACACTACCGTTCAAAGTTTGGGATCACTTAGAAATGTCCTTGTTTTGAAAGAAAAGCTATTTTTTATCCAATAAAATATAAAGTTTATCAGAAATACAGTGTAGACATTGTTAATGTTGCAAATGACTATTGTAGCTGGAAACTGCTTTTTAAAAAAAAAAAAATTTTTTAATGGAATATCTACATAGGTGTACAGAGTAGAGGTCGACCGATTATGATTTTTCAACACCGATACCGATTTATTGGAGGACCAAAAAAAGCCGATACCGATTAATCGGACGATTAAAAAAAATAATAATAATAATAATAATAATACATTAAAAAAAATATATAAAATATTTTTTTGTAATAATGACATTACAACAATACTGAATTAACACTTATTTTAACTTAATATAGTACATAAATAAAATCAATTTAGCCTCAAATAAAATGAAACATGTTCAATTTGGTTTAAATAATGGAAAAACAAAGTGTTGGAGAAGAAAGTAAAAGTGCAATATGTGCCATGTAAAAAAGCTAACGTTTATGTTCCTTGCTTAGAACATGAGAACATATGAAAGCTGGTGGTTCCTTTTAACACGAGTCTTCAATATTCCCAGGTAAGAAGTTTTAGGTTGTAGGTATTATAGGAATTATAGGACTATTTCTCTCTATACCATTTGTATTTCATATACCTTTGACTATTGGATGTTCTTATAGGCACTTTAGTATTGCCAGTGTAACAGTATAGCTTCCGTCCCTCTCCTCGCTCCTACCTGGGCTCGAACCAGGAACACATCGACAACAGCAGTGTTACCCATGCAGAGCAAGGGGAACAACTACTCCAAGTCTCAGAGCGAGTGACGTTTGAAACGCTATTAGCGCGCACCCCGCTAACTAGCTAGCCATTTCACATCGGTTACACCAGCCTAATCTCGGGAGTTGATATGTTTGAAGTCATAAACAGCTCAATGCTTGAAGCATTGCAAAGAGCTGCTGGCAAACGCACGAAAGTGCTGTTTGAATGAATGCTTACGAGCCTGCTGGAGCCTACCATCGCTCAGTCAGACTGCTCTATCAAATCATAGACTTAATTATAACAAGTTAACACACAGAAATACGAGCCTTTGGTCATTTAAAAATGGTCGAATCCGGAAACTATCATTTCGAAAACAAGACGTTTTTTCTTTCAGTGAAATACGGAACCGTTCCTTATTTTATCTAACGGATGGCATCCCTAAGTCTAAATATTGCTGTTACATTGTACAACCTTCAATGTTATGTCATAGTTATGTACAGTTCTGGCAAATTAATTACGGCCTTTGTTAGGAATAAATGGACTTCACACAGTTCTCAATGAGCCAGGCGGCCCAAACTGCTGCATATACCCTGACTGCTTGCACGGAACGCAAGAGAAGTGACACAATTTCACTAGTTTATAAGAAATTCATGTTAGCAGGCAATATTAACTAAATATGCAGGTTAAAAAATCTATACTTGAGTATTGATTTTAAAGAAATGCATTGATTGATGGTTAGGTACACGACAGTGCTTTTTTTTCAAATGCGCTTGTTAAATTATCACCCGTTTGTCGAAGTAGGCTGTGATTCAATGAGAAATTAACAGGCACCGCATCGATTATATGCAACGCAGGACACACTAGATAAACTAGTAATATCATCAACCATGTGTTTTTAACTAGTGATTATGTGAAGATTGATTGTTTTTATAAGATAAGTTTAATGCTAGCTAGCAACTTACCTTGGCTTCTTGCTGCCCTCGCATAACAGGTAGTCAGCCTGCTACGCAGGCTCCTCGTGGAGTGCAATGTAAGGCAGGTGGTTAGAGCATTGGACTAGTAACCGGAAGGTTGCAAACATGAATCCCCGAGCTGACAAGGTAAAAATATGTCGTTCTGCCCCTGAACAAGGCAGTTAACCCACCGTTCCTAGGCCGTCATTGAAAATAAGAATGTGTTCTTAACTGACTTGCCTAGTTAAATATAGGTGTAAAAAAAAAAAAAAAATACAGATTACCGATTGTTATGAAAACTTGAAATCGGCCCTAATTAATTGGCCATTGCGATTAATCGGTCGACCTCTAGTACAGAGGCCCATTATCAGCAACCATCACTCCTGTGTTCCAATGGAATGTTGTGTGAGCTGTCAAGGCAAGTGGTGGCTACTTTGAAGAATCTAAAATACAAGCTATTTTGATTTAACACTTTTTTTTGGTTACTACATGATTCCATATGTGTTATTCCATAGTTTTGATGTTTTCACTTATTATTCCATGTAGAAAATAGTAAAAAAATTAAGAAAACCCTTGAAGAGTAGGTGTGTTCAAACATTTAACTGGTACTGTATATCACACCAACTGACTGGTTCTTCTGATGTTCACTCAGGAGATCATGTTGAGACATTCTCTACATCCAGAAAGCAACAGCAGGAAGATCACAGAGCTAAGAGGTCTCACCACTGCCCACATTGTGAGGAGATTTTCCCAATTCTATCAAAGCTGAAAATACACCTAAAAATACATACAGGAGAGAATCTGCATTTCTGCACTGACTGTGGGAAGAATTTCACAACATCAAGGGCTATGACAGTTCATCAGAGAGTACACACAGGAGAGAAGCCTTACTCCTGCTCTGACTGTAGGAAGAGTTTCTCTCAATCGAGCCACCTAAAACAACATGAACATATACACACAGGAGAGAAGCCTTACTCCTGCTCTGTCTGTGGAAATAGTTTCTCTGTACGAGGACATCTAAAACAACATGAACGTATACACACAGGGGAGAAGCCTTACTCCTGCTCTGACTGCTGGAAGAGTTTCGCTCACTCAAGCCACCTAAAACAACATGAACGTATACACACAGGAGAGAAGCCTTACTCATGCTCTGTCTGTGGAAAATGCTTCACACAATCGTCTCAGCTAAAAGTTCACCAGAGAACACACACAGGAGAGAAGCCTTACTCCTGCTCTGAGTGTGGAAATAGTTTCTCTCACCTGGGCCACTTTAAAACACACAAACGTATACATACAGGAGAGAAGCCATACTCCTGCTCTGACTGTGGAAAATGCTTCACAACATCAACTGAGCTAAAAGTTCATCAGAGAACACACACCGGAGAGAAGCCTTGCTCCTGCTCTGACTGTGGAAAATGCTTCACAACATCAACTGAACTAAAAGTTCATCAGAGAACACACACAGGAGAGAAGCCTTACTTCTGCTCTGACTGTAGGGCGAGTTTCTCTCAATCGAGCCACCTAAAACGACATGAACGTATACACACAGGAGAGAAGCCTTACTACTGCTCTGACTGTGGAAAATGTTTTAAATCATCAGCTGAGCTAAATGGTCATCAGAGAACACACACAGGAGAGAAGCCTTTCTTCTGCTCTTACTGTGGCAAGAGCTTCTCCCGATTGGGCAATGTAAAAATACACCAACGTCTACACACTTGAGAGAAGACTTATCAGTTTTCTCAGACCAGCTGAGATTAGTCACTCCACTTAATTCTCATCTCATAAAATAATTGGCAATGTTGAATTGGATCAAATGAAGAAAGTGTAGAACACTCTATTGTAATCCTATTGTTTCTCACTGTGAGAGAACTGTGCAGAGGAAAGGGAGCGTCATAGAATGTTAGCCTCTCTTTACTGATCAGTGTACATCTTGTCAGTTTTGCTGTGTTTTTTTAGCCTGCGTCAATAGAGACACATACCAGCTCTACTGGTACTACCAGCAGTACTGCACCTGTCGACGGCACAAGCTGTTCTGCTTCCACGAGCACATCCAATGCTAATTCTACGTTTGTTGTTAGCCCAGCTAGCATGGACACTGACAGTTGTGATTCTGATGCAGCCGAAGAGCTACTGCCCCTTTACCCGGGAAAGCACCGAGCAACAGACGGATGTTGGACCATCGAAGAGGTGCAAATATGAGAACTACATTGATTTGGGGTTCACTTATATTGGGAATAGTGCCTTTCCTCATCCACAGTGTGTTTATATCTCACAACTCGATGAAACCTTCACTCTTGCGCAGACATTTAGAAACAAAACATGCCAATTTGAAAAATAAGCCACAGGAGTTTTTGAGCGAGAGTTGAGACTACTTTCGAGTAGTAAGACATGTATAAAAGCAGCAGATACCATTAATAAGAAGGGGCTAGAAGGGTCTTATATGGTGAGCTACCGAGTGGCTAGGACAGGCAAGCTCCATACTATGGTGGAGTACTTAATTTTTCCTGCTTCCGCAGATATGGCTGGGACAATGCTGGTGGAAAATGCCCCAAAAAGTATACCGTTTCATGACGCATCAGTGACATGGCAGATGTTTTGAAACAATTACTGCTTCGCATACAAGCCAGTGAATTCAGCTGGATGAGTCAACAGACGTGGCGGGCCTGGCACAGCTCCTGGTATATGTCTGTTACGTTTTTGGCGGGTCAATTAAGGAAGACATCCTCTTCTGCAAACCACTGGAAACCAGAACAACAGGATATCTTTAAAAAGTACTGGACAACTTTGTGACATCAAATGGACTTTAGTGGTCAAGATGTGTTGGTATCTGTACTGATGGCGCGAAAGCCATGACAGGGAGACATAGTGGAGTGGTAACGCGCGTGCAAGCAGTTGCTCCCGACACTACTTGGGTACACTGCAGCATCCACCGAGAGGCTCTTGCTGCCAAGGGAATGCCTAACAGCTTGAAAGACGTTTTGGGCACTACAGTGAAAATTGTGAACTTTGTTAACATGGACAACACACAGGTCTTTTCATCATTGTATGATTTTTTTGTGTGCAAATGAACTCAAGCTTACGGACAAATGTAAAATGTGATCTAGCGACGCACCTGAGTGAGTTTGGTGTGCAAATACGCAGGTACTTTCCTGAAACGGATGACACAAACTGGAGTTGTTATCCCTTTCATGCCCTGCCTCCAGTCCACTTACCGATATCTGAACAAGAGAGCCTCATCAAAATTGCAACAAGCGGTTCTGTGAAAATTTCTGGATTGGGCTGCGCTCAGAGTATCCTGCCTTGGCAAATCGCGCTGTTAAGACACTGATGCCCTTTGCAACCACATACCTATGTGAGAGTGGATTTTTGGCCCTCACTAGTATACAAACTAAATACAGGCACAGACTGTGTGTGGAAAAGGATTTAAGACCGAGACTCTCTCCAATACAACCCAACATTGCAGAGTTATGTGCATCCTTTCAAGCACACCCTTCTCATTAACCTGTGGTGAGTTATTCACAATTTTCAATGAGCAAGTAAGGTTTTATATGTAAGATGGCTAAATAAAGAGCCAAATTGATTATTATTATTTGTGCCCTGGTCCTATAAGAGCTCTTTGTCACAACCAGGCTCGTGGGAAGTGACAAACTCACACTCATTCTTATGTTTAATAAATGTATAGTGTGTGTGTGTGTGACAGGCTTACAATATTTGAGAGCACGCTGACCCTGTTGCTAGAGGGGGTACGCAGCTGGAGGTTGAATGTTTGAAGGGTTACGGGACTATAAACATTTTGGGAACCACTGGTCTAGATAATCCCAGTTCCTGCTGTGTCATGCTGATGGGAAGACTAGGGTATGGAGAACCACGAGTGCATGCATCCATGCCGTGTGTCAGCATTGCAGGCTGGTGGTGATGGCATGGGGTGTGTTTTCATGGCACATATTGGGCCCCTTGATAAAAGTGGAGCAACGTTTTAATGCCACAGGATGTCTAAACATCATTGCCAATCAGGTGCATCCCTTTATGGCAGCAATGTATCCAGCTGCAAATTGATGTTTTCAGCAGGATTATGCCCCATGCCACAAGGCTTGTCCAGGAATGGTTCCATGGGAACCATGACAGGGAATTCAGTTTACTGCAGTGGCCTGCCAAGTCACCAGATCTCAATCCAATTGTGCATCTGTGGGAGGAGATGGAACGAGCTATTCGGAGTAGATATCCACTCCCAGCCAACCCGACCCAACTGTGGGAAGCATTGGAGTCATCATGGCCCAGCATCCCTGCGGGTTTCTTTCCACACCAGGTGGAGTCCATGGCCTGACGAATTGAGGCTGTTCTGAGGACAAAGGGGATTGCAACTCAATATTAAGATGGCGTTCCTAATGTTTTGTACAATCAGTGCAAAAGAAATGAATTCAGACCCCTGGACTTTTTCCACATTTTGTTACAAAAATTCCTCAATCTACACACAAAGCCCATAATGACAAATTTAAACAGTTTTTGATTTTTTTGGTGCAAATAATAAATAAGTATTCATACCGTTTACTATGGAGACTCAATTGTTCTCAGGTGCATCCTGTTTCCATTAAGTATCCTTGTGATGTTTCAACAACTTGATTGGAGTCCACTTGGTAAATTCAATTCAAACAGGCACACACCAGTCTATATAAGGTCCCACAGTTGACAGTGCATGTCAGAGCATAGTGAAGCATGGTGGTGACAGCATCATGCTGTGGGTATGTTTTTCAACAGCAGGGACTGGGAGACTAGTCAGGATCGAGGGAAAAGTTGAACGGAGCAAAGTACAGAGAGATCTTTGATGAAAACCTGCTCCACAGTTCTCAGGACCTCACACTGGTCCACTTTCCAACAGGACAACGACCCTAAGCACACAGCTAAGACAATGTTTGCAAAAAAAAAACTGGTTTTACATTGTAATTTTGGGGTGTTTTGTGTAGATTGATGAGGGGAAAAACGATTTAATACATTTTATAAAAATGCTGTAACGTAACAAAATGTGGAAAAAGTCAAGGGGGTTGAATACTTTTTGAATGCACTGTATCAGATCAGTTTTCAGCATTAGTTTCGGTGGATTATTTTTATATTACCAAACACATTTTGTTTAATGATAGACAGGCTATGAATTGACTAGTGTTTATTAAATTGTCTTTTAATGCTAGATTCATTGTTTTAGTCATTGATGATTTAATTTAGTAACTGGTGAAGTTAATTGATATGTTTGTACATTAATTTGTTCTGGGTAACATCTTCTCTTGTGTATAGTTTTAAATTAAACAAACTCTTTTAAATGATATGGTGTCTATATATGAACCAAATTTGATCACATTCTCACAAACAAATGGCCTACACAGTGTATATACAATTGTTGACATCCGATGGTCATTCTTATGGTGGGTTGCAAAATGCAGGATCCTTCCTAGTTGAACCCACCAGAGGGGGACTGTCATGACGGTCCTGTGAGAATCAGGTTACAGAGGATCACGGTTCTACAGAGAGATCTCTCCCTCCCGAAGACGGGGAGAAGTATAGAGGGATTGATGGGGGGGTTTATGACCTCACGTCCATCGTAAGGCAACAGCCCAACTCCATTCTGTTCTCTAATGTGAGAGACTGGAATGTCTGTTTGCCTTAGGAAGAGGTTACAGCCCAAAACTACAGAACATCAAATAAATGGACTTTGAGACATGTATATTTGATCAGCCAAATGGTGGAAACAATGATGGATGGAATATGAAAATGAATGTCTATTTTATGATGTTCTTAAAAGTTAGTTGAGGATGTTATAACGAAAACATTAACTTGAAGAGTTTTCATAATGTATATGTGATGTTGACATACTTTGTGTACAAAATATGCAGATGAAAGAGAATGTTTTGGTGATAAGAGTGATTTTAGTTGTCTAAACGAGATCATAGTAAATCCTAATACCTTGCATTGTAACTAGCTACGCCCCAGGGAACCCAGAGAGTGTGTCATAAAGATGGAAACGCCCCTTTCTAGGGTATAAAACATGCGTTAAGAATTTACATATCAGACTAAGTTGACCACACGCTGCAGCCAAGCCCGAAACGCAACACGAGGTTGAAGATAAAGTAAATCTCTGAACAATCAAGTTTGTGGTGGAGTAGCTATTCTAAGTACTGTATCTAGGAAGTTGAATTTAAGCAGGACCATCCGGCTATTCTTTTCAAGTTACCGGTTGTCTACACGGCCCTCTTACCCACGTCGGGAGCATCGACACGGTTGATTAGCCTCCTCAGAAGCCCACTCTCACAGAACGAGTGCAAGGAAACTGACAACTAAGAGAAAGGACATTGTGACATCGTTTGGAAAATCAGAGACTAACACCTGAAGACGAATGAACAAGGTGTTGGCCAAACCTTTCCCACTAAGCGGAACTCGACCCACAAAGAGATACCCAACGGAGACCTTCAACACGTAAATACATGCATTACACTTTTTACCCATAACATGGGCAGTTCAGGGCAAGGTGTTAGTGCTGAAACTAAGCATAGTTTACAAATATATCCAAGTGTTGAATTTCTCTCTTTCTCTCTCTCTGTCTCTCTCTCTGTCTGTCTCTCTGTCTCTCTCTCTGTCTGTCTGTGTGTAAAACTCCATCTTGTGTTGGTCCACTAGGGACCTGTTGCCATTGTATGAAGTTTTAACCAATAACCTAGACTGTTTTTGTATATTTATCTTATGTTATCATTTAACTGGTTAGTAAAAAAAATTATCAACTCAATTTGTGTGGTACGGAATAATTAGTGAGACCCGGGTTTGTGCAGATTTACTAATTATGCGACATTCAGAATGAGACAGAAATGAATTAATTGGTGACTGCTGGGAAATCTATATAATCTTTGAGTTAATTTGGGAAACGGTAACTCATTAAACAAACTTTTCCCGTGGTGCTTCAGGTTACTGAGTTAATTGTTACAGGATTTATTTAATCACGTAATAATAAACAGTTAATTATTCGATAATTAGCATGTCATCACATTAACAATAACGTCACGTCATATTGATGCCCCCGTGCGAGGAATCTAAGATAAAACTAGGCCTCACTGTTGAATTCAGTCCATAGGAATTGTGTAGCAAGTTACTCACACACCAATCAGGATTATTGTTGAGAATGGTGTGTGTGTGGTTTTTCTTTTTCACCCAGATACTAGTGTAGCGAGATTGACTCGTGTTGTATATCTGACACAAATCAGTGTGTAGGGGATTTACTGAATGCTATGAGCTAGGGCGTTTGTACCAGCCGATGCAGACATTCTGAGAAAAATACTAGTTGGGCCCAATGTAGTGTTATTTCTGTCTATCGCATTCAGGAGCGAGTAGACTTGGTCATAATTAATTTCTCGAGTGTGGACATAGGGCCAGCCGATTTTAAAATTTGAGTAGATATTGGCTTGACCAAGCTAGTAATTATCTCTGTCTCGCGTTTTCATTGGTGCGAGTAGACCAACGGTGTATTTGTGTTTTCCGCATGTTCCGGTTAATCGCAAAAAAATATTGCTGAAAGGTTGAACGTGAGACGTCACTTAGTAAACCCGTTCTCTTGTTGGAAGGGACTTTTGTTGTGCAGAGTCTCACTTTCCAGCACAAGTGAAGCTAAGCATTGCACCAAATGCTAAGCTAACAAGGGGGAGCAGCCATTTTTGTTTTCCCCTTTGTTCAGAGTGAAATTCCGCGCCGTGCGGAAATCCCATGTGATTTCAGCTTGTGCTATCAGTGACCTCTGGTGGTGAAGAATCGCCAGTAATTGTTTTTAAATTTTTCAGGTTACACTGTATGATATGATTTTCAACTTTCTACATAAACTTAGATTAAGCAGCGTTTTTAGGTTAATTTCAAGTTTAATTTTCAAATAGCCTAGACAGGTATGCTTCATCAATAACATTATTTAAATTGAACAATTACATTTGCGAGCTCATTAGAGCCAACTCCCACATTATTGATCTGGTATTGTTGGAAGTCCCGCCTTTGCTAGAATCCAGTGGGATTTCAGCTTTCAGGGATAAGTAGTGGTGATGAATAGCAAGTAATTACATATATTTTTTTAAATAATTTCTTGTGACAGCAACCATATGCTCAAATCAAATGTTATTGGGTCACATACACATGCTTAGCAGATGTTAATGCGAGTGTAGCGACATGCTTGTGCTTCACGTCCGACAGTGCAGTAATATCTAACAAGTAATCTAACAATTCCACAACTAGCTAATACAGACAAATCTAAAGAGATGGAATAAGACTATGTACATATAAATATATGGATGAGCGGCATAGGCAAGATGCAATAGATGGTATAAGATACAGCATAAACATATGAGATGAGTATTGTAAGATATGTAAACATTATTAAAGTGGCATTATTTAAAGTGACTAGTGATCCATTTATTAAAAGCACGATGTTGGTGAGGGCCTTCAATATGTCCACATATCTGTATCTCAGGGCGGCAAGGGACTCCTATCTAGATGACCAGCGGGTGGGACACAATCGTTTTAGAGTTACATTTTCTGATGCAAAATCAAATATACCACTCAACACTGACCATCTCTTCATGTTATACCCGAAGAAGGTGTAAAACAGTTCAACAGTATCATACTGTTAAACTGTTTAATCTCTGGCACATGTTTGATAGTCGTTGAGAGCCAGGTTAAGATTATGCTCTGCGCAATGCACATAAACAGCAAGCGGCTCCTTTTTGGATATTCTGGCCTGCACACCCGAATACACCCCACTCATGTTAGCAGCTCCATCATACCCCTGCCCACGACATGTTGAAATATCCAGCCCCTTATCCTCTATGCTGCCGAAGGTTTTTATGTTGAAGTCTCCAGAAATCCCCAAAACAACTCTGTGATGGTCAGATCTGTGGCGACATTATTTGCATCCCTTATCATTCTCTCATAGCGATTAACTTGGCTTAACTGGTTTACTTTGGATACATCCGGTGTGGTGTCCATAATAATAGAAGAAAATGGGGCTTCCTGCATCTCTCCCTGAATGTCACACTTCACTCGCTCGGCTAAGATATAAATCAGCTCATTTTGGATTTGAGGACTGAGATGGTTAACGGATCCTGCGGGGCGTTCTAAAAGTTATTTCAGAACTGGGTCGTAAAATGACAGCAGTTCAATTATACTGAGACAATTCCCACTGTTGACCTGTTACAGCTTTTCACAGTGCCCCAGCTGAACGCCAAATTACATGATGCAAGTGTGAGAGTTACATTAACTATGCGCTCCAACACCTGTCGCCAGAAATTTGCTGCGTTACGCACGCCTCTCTCCATTTCTGCGTCAATAGTGTCATTGAGCTTCCATTGCTCATATACCAAACAGGCACCCATGTGAATCTGGGATGTCTCATGACATGCTATTTTGGGTGTTAGATGGCGCCAATCTCTCACTCCATTCACCCACGCATCAGAGAAGAAAGGGGCTCTCTGATCTCTGAACAGCCAGCAAGACTCACAATACGTACAATCTATCTTGGCCGAATAACATAGCCATGTACGTGGTCATTTGATTCCAGCCTTGGTTGTAGTGGTGTAATACGACTCGGAAAAACACCGCCTTTGGATCCACATTTGTTGCATAATGCCCCTGTCAGTTGGATAGGTAAAAAGGTTGTCTGTCCCACTTCCACCTGTTTCCTCAGCCACCACGATTTTAGCCTCGCCCTGCTCCTCTTCCTCCCCGCCCGGCCTGGGGATAGCTTGTCCGGCCTGGCTTATGCTCAGGGTCGTATCCGCCGATACCTGACAACCTGTATCCTCCTCTGTCAAAGTTGCTTCTTCTGGTATGATGGAACAGCTCGGCCTTGGCTCACTTGACACGCTAAAAGCTGCTGCTGGCGATGATAAACCTACATCCTCTTCTGCTCCCACTACATTGCTTGTGTTAGCAATGGCTTCACTTGAACTGCATTTGAAAAAGGAATCTAATTTAACTACTTTGATACCTCCTTTGCTTTCTCATTTCTGGCCTTGCTCTTTTGCGTTCCCCTTTTGTGTTGATACATTGCTGATTTTTAAATCCGTAATTTTCTATTCTCGGCATTCTCTCTTTATTTTTATTTTGCCCGTTGTCTCTTGATAGCTAGCTCAACTGTTGCTTTAAACAATGACAGAAACAACAACGCTTTGGACAGTATTTGCACAATGAATCCCAGAATGCATTTCATTATCTTAACATGGTATTGAATAATATGATTTATTTAGCAAATTAATTAGATTTATTGTCATCAATACACTAAAATATCATGCTGACATGTAGTGACAAAAAACATTTTGTTGGTGAAACCATCAGTGGGATCATTTATCATATAGCCTAAATTTAAAGAAAGATCTACTTGTTAAATCATCGGTGTGATGGACTCGCGTCAACAATTAATAATTGGCCATGGTAGGGTGGAATTAAAATTACATAGGGGGCCTGTGGCTCCGCAGATCCGGGCCCGTCACCGGGCTCATGTACGACGTGGGCCCTGGTGCAACCGCACCGGCTGAAGCTACGCCACTGGGTGGTATACAGAAGATTTGGTAAAATACCAAGTCCATATTATGGCAAAAACAGCTCAAATAAACCATTTGTTACAGAATTTTAGTCCAGCATAATGATTGAACTTTCCTTTCAGCACCATGGAGTGAATCCTTACCACCGCTGCACCTGGCTATCAGCCACAGTAGCCTCGTCTGGCAGTTAATTCGGCCTCATTTACTTCCTTTTTAAAAAACATAGCTGATATGGCTGACTTGCTTAAACAAATATGGTTTCTACTGAAATTAATGTTAGATAACAATAAAATATGTACATGCTAAAATTGCCACTGTAAAGCACATAGGGTGTGTTCACTACTTAGGCCCACCTTCCTATCTGCATCAGACTTCAGCTTCATGTCTGGGGTGGAACATCTACTTCTGAACGTACCATGCTTAGATTCATAATGACATCTCAGATTGAACTCTTTGCAAACAGCGAGAGTCTCATTACAAACAAGACACACTGGTTTGAAATTGGAGAAGTACGATGAATATGGGTGATCAAATCCAATTTTATGTCACATGCGCCGAATACAACAGGTGTAGACATTATAGTGAAATGCTTACTTATGTAACGGATGTGAAATGGCTAGCTAGTTAGCGGTGGTGCGCGCTAATAGCCTTTCACTCAGTGACGTCACTTGCTCTGAGACCTTGAAGTAGTGGTTCCCCTTGCTCTGCAAGGGCCGCGGCTTTTGTGGAGCGATGGGTAACGATGCTTCGTGGGTGACTGTTGTTGATGTGTGCAGAGGGTCCCTGGTTCGCGCCCGGGTCGGGGCGAGGGGACGGACTAAAGTTAAACTGTTACATTGGTGCCGTGACCCGGATCACTGGTTGCTGCAGAAAAGGAGGAGGTCGAAAGTCAAGGTAATTGAGGTAATATGTACATGTAGGTGGCGTTATTAAAGTGACTATGCATAGATAATAACAGAGAGGTAGCAGCAGCATAAAAGAGAGGGGGCCCGGAGAGGGGGCAATGCAAATAGTCTGGGTAGCCATTTGATTAGCTGTTCAGGAGTCTTATGACTTGGGCGTAGAAGCTGTTTAGAAGCCTTTTGGACCTTGACTTGGTGTAACAGTATAACTTTAAACCGTCCCCTCGCACCGACACGGGCGCGAACCAGGGACCCTCTGCACACATCAACAACTGACACCCACGAAGCGTCGTTACCCATCGCTCCACAAAAGCCGCGGCCCTTGCAGAGTAAGGGGCAACACTACTTCTAGGTTTCAGAGCAAGTGACGTAACTGATTGAAACGCTACTAGCGCGTACCCGCTAACTAGCTAGCCATTTCACATCCGTTACACTGGCGCTCCGGTACTGCTTGCCGTGCAGTAGCAGAGAGAACAGTCTATGACTAGGGTGGCTGGAGTATGTGGTGGAAAATCGTCTAGAAATATAACACTTACAAGAACTTGTGAATTCAATAAAGGCTTTTAATACAAAATATCATAAGCCGTGCTGGTCCGCGGAACAACCAACTTCCCTGAGCACTGGCTCTGCCTTTATACACATACAGCATATGAGTCCATCCCACATGCAAATGAAGTTACTTCCCTCAGTCCATCTGCCACCATTATCTTTTAGTTTAAGCTTCCTGTTTGTTCACGCCCAATAACGCCCATATCTGCTTTCGGTTAGGTTATAATGGTGGCGGGACCCTTTCATGTCCTAAAAATAATATATGTCCAGCTGTCCTATGGGTCTATGTCTTTGGCCTTTGTACTTATGTTTAGCTTGGTGTGCTCTTTGGTATGTTGCCCTTATTAGGACTAGTAGATTGTGTGTCCCTCTGACATTGGTATGTCCAGCTTATCCTAAGCACTTATGGCCTTGGCCATTATACTTATGTTTGTTCCGCTCCATCTAATCTTTGGTATGCTGCCCTTTCCAGAATAGCAAATGCACTTAAGTGTCGCCTTCTCCTCCTGTGGTCTGATGTACACATGTCCTTGCTACTTTTAGTATTACATCTGTCCCTATATGTAACATTAACTCCCACAAGTCTTTGACCATTTTTAGGGCCTTCCTCTGACACCGCCTGATATAGAGGTCCTGGATGGCGTGAAGCTTGGCCCTAGTGATGTACTGGGCCGTACGCACAACCCTCTGTAGTGCCTTTGTGTCTCAGGGATTCGATTTTTAAGATAAAATGCTAATTTAGATTTGTTTATTTCACATCCATTAAGTAGATACTAAAATAACCTTCAACTCTTTTTTTTCAGCTTACTTTTTTTCTTCAGCATGTCATGTCTGTTTTTGTTCTGTCTCACATGACTTTTGACATTCTTCTTTGTATTACACTTTAAAAAAAGTCTTGATAATTACAAAATATTTAATGCACCTGTTTAAAAAGAGTCAAATACATGGAAACTATATACATACTAGATGTGCATAAGCCATTTGATACTTTCTTTACACAAAATACAGTCGTCTCTTAGTATTGTGTCATTAACACCACAACAAGCAAATTACATGACAATAACCTTTTTTTCAAAAGTTTGTACTTGGTTACCATGGATATGAATAGTGACAGTGGAGCACATGGATGTCATGGAGTCTATTTGGTCATTACCAAATAGGCTATAATTTCATCAAATTATGTTATTTTTTGAAATTATGTTTTAATTATGTGTATTTCGGGTACATTGTATGCTAGCTGTTCAACTGGAGTTAGCATGCTAGAATCCCTGCTATTTATGACCAAATATCGTAAAATTGTCACCACATAATGAACTGTGATGGTAAAGGCGGAATGTGGTGGTAAAGACAGAATGTATTAGTTCATACATTTTTATTTGCCGTAAGACCTGAAAAGACAAACAAATGACATATATGATCATGGTTCAGTTGAAATTGAACACTAAATAAGACCATTACATGTTGTATTATGTTAGGATGGTTGAGTGATTTTGATGTCTATTCATGTGACTTACTATGGTTATTACTGGGTTAGGGTTAAATATCAACATTTAGACATGACAACTCACTACCGAGTTACTGGGTTATTACAGGCTGACTAAACCGCTCGCGTGCGCGCACCCCGCTAATGTGGGAGTTAATGTAATGTATGCTGAGAAAACATAGGAACAATAATTACATTAACAGGAAGTAGAGATGATGTCATCTAGTGTATTTGTTGCTTCTGTGCAATACAACATGCCAATGATTACATTAAGTTAATGTACATGACTACATTAGCTGAGGTCATAATTACATTTGTTACATCTGGACATACTAATGACAGGAGTAAGCGGAGAGAGGATGGTAGCAAAAATGACCAACATATGAAACATGGAGTATACAAACATTAGCTATATTTGGATCAAAACAGACGGACAATTTTGGGCGAAATAAAGTCCATGATGGATGGACCTGATATAGCTGAAAATTCACCGTCCGTGGACGTCGCCACTGATGCCATGGCAAAGCCACGGTGAAATTCCCCTTTAACCTGTAGTTGTTGCCTTTTTTCAATGCAGGATTCTACATGCAGGAGTTAGTCCGTAGCGTGGTGTCTGGTTTGGGGTAGGGAAATATGGCGAAGCGAAAGTGCTGTTCGAGTCTGATGGCTCCAAGTTGAGTGAAGTTGGTAAGAATTGAATGGAAGACGGAGACAACGAAAAATGGAGCAAACAGACCAAAAGTTGTAAATGAACATCGGTTTCTTATGGAGCGCGATTCATCAACAATTATGTATTGTTAGGAGATCATCTGAGGTCAGGAAGATGGTAAAGGAGGCATTAGGAAAGGTAGAGTCAGTCAGAGTGACCAGTAGTGGTTTTGGTTTGATGCGTCTCAGAAGAGCTGAAGGAGAGAGCATTGTTTTTCGGAGCAGGGCACCGATAAAATGTGTTATATCTGGAGTTTCGTTGGAAGAGTGAAGAGTGTCTGCCTACTCATGTGATGCTGCGATATGTAAGATACGCAGTGAGAGCGATTGTGAATAAACCACTGCAGTTATGAAATTGATAAAAGAATGGCCATGTTTCAAAGTGTGTGCCCACTGAATATTTTTGGTATTTATTAGGATCCCCATTAACCACTGCAAAAGTATCAGAATTGTTCACTTCTCTCATTGACTTCTCAAACCCCGGCTTGGTCCGCTTCACAAGTTCTCTGAAGTCTCGCGTTGTTTGCGTCTCTGGGTTTAGAAACTGGTAGTGGGGGAACAGGAAGTTCCGCGCGGGCGCACATCATTCTTCACAATAAAGGATACGCCAGAATTGTGCAGTCGAGATGACAACTTCTGTGTCCGTTTCAAATGTATTACTACTGGTATGTAATAGCACGTTTTAATATCGAAAGAACATGTCATAACATGCTAGGTAACAAATACGTCAAGTTATCACGTTTGGTAAAAAAAAAATGGTCCAAACCGCGTGAGTGAACGTGATCACTTTATTTTTTATTTTTACAAGTGACATAGATACTCTGGGTTAGTCTGAGTGGATGTATATCATTTCGTCAAGGTAATTTCATAAAGGATCAAATAATTTGAGATTTCTGGGTTCGTTTTACATGTCGTTGTTGGTTTTGTGTAACGTTAAAATTCACGAGCTGGTAAAATGGCGGCTCCCACTCGGTCTGCATCAACGGACTTCAGTCCAGGCAGTGAGGGTGCCGCAGAGAGAGACCATTTTACGGTTGCACTACCATTTTGGAGCTAAATGTAATGATTAGCAGTTTTCAACATGTGTACTAATATTGAAACATTCAGTTGTTTCTGTCTATCTATAAATGTTACTATGGTGTGAACGGAAATACTATTGGTTTTTGATTGAAATAATACAGTGAAGACAAGTTTATTCAGGAAAATAGTACATAGTGCTGCCTAAAACATACTGCAACCTTGTACTAAATGTTTTTTTGAGTCATTTATGTGAATTCAGAAATCTACTATAGATTAAGTTCTGTAGCCTAATTTAAAGTGTATACTTTGTCTAATGTGAATGAATTCATGTTTTGTTGTCAATGCTTAGCTATCAGATCTATTGAAATTAGATCAGTGCTTGAATTGGGCAGAAGCTCACCGGAGCTGAGTACCAGCACCTCAAATTTCTACTGCTTGAGCTCATGTTCCTCTTATAGAGAATAAAGAAAGTGCCAGAACTGTCAAGAGTAACTTTTGTATCCGTTTCTATTTATTACTACAGACCGACTCAGATTAAGCCTGAGGCTGGTAACATCAACAGTGAGGACAAACCCAACCTGCCTCTTATTGGGAATTTTCCAGTAAATGTGTGCACATTATACATCTTAGAGTAGTCAGCAGAATAAGTGCACTCTATATGTGTGTCTAGGTCATTAGGCACCATTAAACATGCACCTGTCTTGAGAGTGGGTGTGTCTGTTTATTTTTGTACCATTGCTATGAATGGAATCTATGCTCTAATGTGAAACCAAGCTAAAGTTAGTGCAAGGCAAAAAGATAAGGGTGGCTAAATGCCAGAGGGGATGAATCATTAACATAAAGAGGAGTCACTTATATGTGTGACGTAAGGAGGAAAACTATTTAAAAAAAAAAAAAAAGTGTATGCCAAGGCTGGAAAGACACTTGCTTCATGAACCAGCTCGGGTTCTATTACTTTGTAATAAAGTCTTTTTGAACTCACAGGCTCCGGTATTTCCACGACACTCTCCTTCCACACTGAGTCAAAACCTACAGTCACTGGGTCCTGATTGTGACAGTGGAGCCCATTTTGAACTGCAGGATCAAGAGATAGCATCAGTGAAGCTGGAGGACTGCAGTCAAACACTGGAACTGAATGCCAAAATTAAAACAGAAAATCTGTTTCTCATGGTAAGAGCACGTTCTAAGTTTGTGTGTGTTTTTCATTCCAACTTCCCACTGTGTATGAAAAGTTGCTGTAGAACTGTTTCATGATGAACTGTTTCAATGAGAAGGTAGATGTTATTTCATGCTACTGACTAGGGATACACAATATATCGGTGAACATATCAGATGTCTAGTTTAACGCTGATGTGCAAAACCGATGTCAAAGCTGATGTAAATACCTACCTATATAACGTAGGTACAGGACGTAATGAACTTGCGTAAAATTTTGCGACACAGCATTCCTATCCCTAGCCCACCATGTCTGCTGTGTGGATCGAGCATTTATTTGAAAGAGTAAGAACATTTCAGCTGAGACAACTCAAAGGCAAAATCCATTAAAGCCAAGAAATGGAATCCATTGCCCTTGACAATCAACCGTTCTCTGTCGTGGGTGATGTTGGCTTTCGCCGACTGGTCAAGTACCGGTACACACTAACGTAATCTCACCCCATTCCGTACAAATGTGCGCAACCGCAACATTCAAACGAGGCTGCAAAGAAAACTAATGGGACTGTACGGCATGACAGGTCACGATGTAACAGAGGGTCAGTTTTTTTCAGCTTTTCTCCAATACTATAAGGCCATTACCATGTCGATCAACGCTTAAATAGAAACGTAGTAGAAACGTAGTTCACACCCCAGATTTTGAAGTCAACACAGTCACAACACTGTGTTGACTTCAAAATCTGGGGTGTGAACTACGTTTCTATTTAAGCGTTGATCGACATGGTAATGGCTCTATAGTACTGGAGAAAAGCTGAAAAAACTGACCCTCTGTTACATCGTGACGTGTCATTCCGTAACGTACAGCACGCGTAAAGCAACTATTTCTGTCTTACAATCTCTCTCCAGCAGGTGTAGCACTTCTCTCGTCATTTAAAAACAAGAAATGGACAGTGACGGGGGTAAGGGGGGATACCTAGTCATTTTTTTGCGTCATCATTGCATGCGATCATCAATCTCGAAGCCGCTGTTTACTTCTAAGATCACTTTAGCACCGCCCTAAAAACCCTATTCAAATTCGACACAAACCTTCAAATTGTGCTTTACAATGGTATTGACATTACAGTTGATCTGGAAGTATTACGTTTTTGGGGCGCTAAAATAAGGGCAATTGTACGGACCAAGGCGATGTACGAGTTTATGTTAGCACCAATACAACCAGCCTGAAAACAATAGCTAGGTTGCCACTTGTTGTTCGCCTATTGAAATTGAACTTCAGTTCATGAAAATAAACAGTTAGCCAGCTACTTAACCCTGTTGCCCAAAGCTTCCGTTATAAGCAGCCAACTAGCTTCATCTGGCTAGTGACGCTCGACCGTACCGGGTTATGTGTTGTGAAGCTAGCCACAATAAGGATTAGCACAAAAGTGGAATTTGCTGTTTGTTTTCAAAATAAAAGTATGTCATTGACAGTGATGCAAATGAATACAAATAGTAGAATTATGCCCTACCTTTACTTTGAAGGCTAACTGCAAATTTCACTATTGTGGTTAATTTTTATTGTGGCTAGTTTCACATAGATGGGTCCGACCACCATTAATCAAATAAGAACTGTCTTATAAATTAGGGTTAATTTAGATGATGACACCTAGCTAAATAGTTAGCTACCTGACTATAGCTACTGAAACAGATAATGTCAGTTTGCGATGTTTTTGGGGAAGAACATTGTTTGCATCCATGAGTTAGCTAGCTTTTTTTATGACCAGCATCATAGCATACGTATTGATGAATCGTTGACATATGAAATTCGAGTGATTGTGTAATCAATGTGTAATAACTACGTAAAAAATTTATGGCCGCGTAAAATTATTATGTGACGGGCAGTCATATTCAGGTCCTGATTGGTCAACAAGCTTATTTTTTGACACGCAAAGACCCAAACGGCGTTCTATAGAAATCCTGGTTGAGAATGAAACGACTGAACAAATGATCAAGGAAACAGCACAGCAAGTAAGTGAGGAAATAGGTTTTGATTATGTTTTATTGGTAATGGGGACGTATGGAAATGCCAACAAAATAACTTTTTGGTGTGTTTCTGTAACCTTTTATTTAACTAGGCAAGTCAGTTAATAACAAATTCTAATTTACAATGATGGCCTACCCCGGCCAAACCCGGGCGACGCTAGGCCAGTTGTGCGCCGCCCAATCATGGCCGGATGTGATTCAGCCAGGATTTGAACCAGGGACTGTAGTGACGCCTCTTGCAATGAGATGCTGTGCCTTAGACTGCTGTGTCCATGTGTGTGTTTGTGTGTGTGTTAACTATTTAACTGTACTAAAATGCATAAAAGGCCGCAAAAAATGTCAATATCGGGTATCGGTAGCTGTTTTTTTTTTTTGTCAATGAAAATATCGGATATCGGTATGGGCCAAAAATGTCATATCGGTGCATCACTACTACTGACACTTGCATGGTTTGACACCAGTATTGTCAGCATTTGTTTTATTCACTTGGCTATCTGGAGTGTTCAGAGAGTAGACTAAAGAAGTGAAGGAGACAAACTGCCAGTGTTTTAAAGTTATATGAAATGAGTCTGTGTAGTTACTAACCCTTGTGATAGTGAGTGGAGGATGATATAGGTCATAATGTTCTTGACTTATGAGATACTTTTAGAATAGTTTTATTCCCCTTTTGCATTAGAGTGTTGGGCCAGTAACCGAAAGGTTGCTGGATTGAATCCCAGAGCTGACAAGGTAAAAATGTCATTCTGCCCCTGAGCAAGGCAGTTAAGCCACTGTTCCCGGGGCACCGAAGACGTGAATGTCGATTATGGCAGCCCCCTGCACCTCTCTGATTCAGAGGGGTTGGGTTAAATGTGGAAGACACATTTCAGTTGAAAGCATTCAGTTGTACAACTGACTAGTTATCCCCCTCTCCCATTCGGAAAGTATTTAGACCCCTTGACTTTTTCCACGTTTTGTTACGTTACAGCCTTATTCTAAAATGTATTAAATAAATAAGAGAGATATTTCTACTACTTGATTGTTGTCAACCTGTGGTAAATTCAATTGATTGGACATGATTTGGAAAGGCACACACCTGTCTATATAAGGTCCCACATTTGACAGTGCATGTCAGAGCAAAAACCAAGTCATGAGGTCGACGGAATTGTCCGTAGAGCTTCATGAAAGGAAAAATTCACGAACTGGTAAAATGGCGGTGCCCACTCGATCTGCATCAACAGACTTCAGTGCAGGCAGTGTGGGTGCAGCAGAGAGAGACAATTTTTACAGTTGCAGTACTATTTTGAAGCTAAATGTAATGATTATCGGTTCTCTACATCTGTAATAACATTCAGACACAATTGTCCGTAGAGCTCCATGAAAGGATTATGGCGAGGCACAGATCTGGGGGAGGGTGCCAAAACATTTCTGCAGTGTTTATTTTATTTATTTTTGAACCTTTATTTAACTAGGCAAATTGGTTAAGAACAAATTATTTTTTACAATGACGGCCTAACCCGGACTACACTGGGCCAATTGTGCGCCACTAGTTTCGGGATTAGTGGTATTGGGGTAAAGGTCATCTCAGAGATATAGTACAGTACTGAGCTCCAAAACCTTTGTATTTCAGCACATTCCCACAGGCAATGATACAAATCAACTTTTATTTGTCACATACACATGGTTAGCAGATGTTAATGCGAGTGTAGCGAAATGCTTGTGCTTCTAGTTCCGACAATGCAGTAATATCCAACGAGTAATCTAACCTAACAATTTCACAACAACTACCTTATACACACAAGTGTAAAGGAATGAAAGAATATGTACATAAAAATATATGAATGAGTGATGGTACAGAACGGCATAGGCAAGATACAGTAGATGGTATCGAGTACAGTATATACATATGAGATGAGTAATGTAGGGTATGTAAACATATAAAAGTGGCATTGTTTAAAGTGGCTAGTGACATGTATTACATCAAGATGGCAAGATGCAGTAGATGGTATAGAGTACAGTATATACATATGAGATGAGTAATGTAGGGTATGTAAACATTATATGAAGTGGCATTGTTTAAAGTGGCTAGTGATACATTTTTTACATCAATATTTTACATTATTTAAGTGGTTGGAGTTGAGTCAGTATGTTGGCAGCAGCCACTCAATGTTAGTGATGGCTTTTTAACCTTTCTAGCCCCGGCGTTCCGCTAGCGGAACTCCTCCCACATTCCACTGAAAAGGCAGAGCGCGAAATTCAAAAAATATTTTTTAGAAATATTTAACTTTCACACATTAACCTCTAACACCTCCCAAACCCGGATCCGGGAGCACCCCCCACCACCCCCCACTGACTAGCATAGCTAGCATAGCGTCACAAGTAAATAGTAGCATCTAAATATCATTAAATCACAAGTCCAAGACACCAAATGAAAGATACAGATCTTGTGAATAAAGCCATCATTTCTGATTTTTTAAATGTTTTACAGGGAAGACACAATATGTAAATCTATTAGCTAACCACGTTAGCAAAAGACACCATTTTTCTTACTCCACTATTTTTTCACTCCATCACCAGCTATCACCAATTCGACCAAATAAAGATATAAATAGCCACTAACCAAGAAAAAACTTCATCAGATGACAGTCTGATAACATATTTATTGTATAGCATAGGTTTTGTTAGAAAAATGTGCATATTTCAGGTATAAATCATAGTTTGCCATTGCAGCCACCATCACAAATCTCCCCAAAGCGACTAGAATTACTACAGAGAGCAACGTGTATTACCTAATTACTAATCATAAAACATTTCTTAAAAATACACAGCTCACAGCAATGGAAAGACACAGATCTTGTGAATTCAGACAATATTTCAGATTTTCTAAGTGTTTTACAGCGAAAACACAATAAATCGTTATATTAGCATACCACATGTGCAAACGTTACCCGAGCATTGATTCAAGGCAAAAAGAGCGATAGCATTATCACCACCAAAATGTATTAATTTTTTCACTAACCTTTTCAGAATTCTTCTGATGACACTCCTGTAACATCATATTACAACATACATATAGAGTTTGTTCGAAAATGTGCATATTTAGCCACAAAAAACCGTGGTTATACAATGAGAATAGTAGCAAAACTGGCCTGAAAATGTCGGGCGCCATATTGGACAGTGATCTAGTCTAATGAATAAATATTCATAAACTTGACAAAAAAATACAGGCTGGACAGCTATTGAAAGACAAATTAGTTCTTAATGCAATCGCTGAATTACATTTTTTAAATTATCCTTACTGTGCAATACCGGGTGCGCCAAAGCGAAGCTACCCCAAAGAAAATGGCGGAATATGCGTTTAACATTTTTCTACAGAACAACGATTTATCATCATAAATAGTTCTTACTATGAGCTGATCTTCCATCAGAATCTTGGGCAATGTATCCTTTCTCCGGTCTAATCGTCTTTTGGTCGAAAGATGTCCTCTTGTCCCGTCGAAATGGCCACTAACGTTCGGCATGTACTAGAAAAGTGCCCAGCTCTTGGAAGTGCGTCACAAAGAAATGCCAGAAAATCGCACTAAACGGATATAAATTGCTATAAAACGGTTTAAATTAACTACCTTATGATGTTTTTAACACCTATAACGAGTAAAAACATGACCGGCGATATATTACTGGCTAAACCAAAGCTTGGAAAGAGGCCAGTCCGACGTCCATCGTGCGTCGAGCGCATTGAAGAAAAGAAAGCTCCTTCCGCCTTTCTGTCTTTTATAAAGTCCCTGATTGCGCAATCGACTCCATTCAAATTGTCACCACTTACTGACATCTAGAGGAAGGCGTAGGCAGTGTTTGTAGCCCCATAGGATTCACAGGGACTTAAAAACTGAACTGGGAACAGGGACCAAGATTTCTGAAATCTCACTCCCTGGCAGGAAAAGTGCTGTAGAATGAGTTCTGTTCCACTCAGAGACATAATTCCAACGGTTATAGAAACTAGAGAGTGTTTTCTATCCAATAATAATAATAATATGCATATTGTACGAGCAAGAATTGAGTACTAGGCAGTTTAATCTGGAGACCAATTTATGCTAAGTCGAAACAGCACCCCCTATATTCGCAAGAAGTTAACAAGTCCAATACAGCTAATGAAAGATACACATCTTGTGAATCCAGCCAACATGTCAGATTTTTTAAATGTTTTACAGGGAAAACACAATATATATTTATGTTAGCTCACCAACAAATAGAAAAAAGCACAGACATTTTTCACAGCACAGGTAGCATGCACAAAATCAACCAAACTAACCTAGAACAAACCAAAGAAACCAAGAAACAACTTCATCAGATGACAGTCTTATAACATGTTATACAATAAATCTATGTTTTGTTCGAAAAATGTGCATATTTCAGGTATAAATCATAGTTTACATTGCGGCTACAATCAGAAATTGCACCGAAAGCAGCCAGAATAATTAGACACCAACGTGACATACCGAAATACTCATCATAAAACATTTCTGAAAAATACATGGTGTATAGCAAATGAAAGACAAAGATCTTGTGAATACAGCCAATATTTACGATTTTTTAAGTGTTTTACAGCGAAAACACAATATAGCATTATATTAGCTTACTACAATAGCCTACCACACTACCGCATTCATTCATCAAGGCACGTTAGCGATAGCAATAGGCACTTTAGCGTTAGCGAATAAACCAGCAAAAGATATTAAATTTCACTAACCTTCATAAACCTTCCTCAGATGACAGTCCTATAACATCAGGTTATACATACACTTATGTTTTGTTCGAAAAGTGCATATTTAGAGCTGAAATCCGTGGTTATACAATGTGCTAACGTAGCATATTTTTCCCAGAATGTGCGGATATTTCTATTAGACTCTCACCTATTCTGACCAAATAGCTATTCATAAACATTACAAAAAAATACATGTTGTATAGGAAACGATAGATCCATTAGTTCTTAATGCAATCGCAGTGTTAGAATTCTAAAAATATCTTCATTACGACATAAGACTTAGTTATGGCAAGGGAATAACCAAAACCTGAGCGCAAAGCTACTAGTACACAGTTCGACAGATATATGAAATAGCATCACAAAATGGTTCCTACTTTTGCTGATCTTCCATCAGAATGTTGTACAAGGGGTCCTTTGTCCAGAACCGTCGTTGTTTGGATTCAGAACGTCCTCTTTCCCTCTTGAATTAGCAAGCACACTGGCCATGCGGCGCTAACCTCTCCTTCGTGAACAAACGCAAACGACGCAACACGCCTAACGTCCCGAATAAATTTCAATAGTCTAATAAAACTATATTGAAAAAACATACTTTACGATGATATTGTGACATGTATCAAATAAAATCAAAGCCGGAGATAGTATTCACCCATAACGACAGCTTTCCAGTAGGCAATAACAGGTCCCATCACGCGCCTTGCAGAGAACAGAAAATGGGGGACACGTCGTTCCAAGAGGGTTTATTCAACCTCAGACCGAGATAATCAACTCCTTTCTCCTCTCACTTCTTCTTGACATCTAGGGGAAGGTGTATGACGTGCACGTATAGTCATACGTATCATGCCCATTTATAGGCAGACACTTGAACACAGCATCGATTTCAGACTTTCCACTTCCTGGTCAGAAAGTGTGCTGCCAAATGAGTTGTGTTTTACCCACAGACAAAATTCAAACGGTTTTAGAAACTAGAGTGTTTTCTATCCAATAGTAATAATAATATGCATATTGTACGAGCAAGAATTGAGTACGAGGCCGTTTAAATTGGGTACGATTTTCCCCCAAAGTGAAAACAGCGCCCTCTGGTCCTCATCAGGTTAACAGTCTGATGGCCTTGAGATAGAAGCTGTTTTTCAGTCTCTCGGTCCCTGCTTTGATGCACCTGTACTGACCTTCTGGATGATAGCTGGGTGAACAGGCAGTGGCTCGGGTGGTTGTTGTCCTTGATGATCTTTATGGCCTTCCTGTCACATCGGGTGGTGTAGGTGTGCTGGAGGGCAGGTAGTTTGCCCCCGGTGATGCGTTGTGCAGACCTCACTACCCTCTTGAGAGCCTTACGGTTATGGGCGGAGCAGTTGCCGTACCAGGCGGTGATACAGCTTGACAGGATGCTCTCGTTTGTGCATCTGTAAAAGTTTGTGAGTGCTTTTGGTGACAAGCCAAATTTGTTCAGCCTCCTGAGGTTGAAGAGGCGCTGCTGCGCCTTCTTTACCACGCTGTCTGTGTGGGTGGGCCAATTCAGTTTGTCCTGATGTTTACGCCGAGGAACTTAACTTTCTACCCTCTCCACTACTGTCCCGTCGATGTGATAGGGGGGTGCTCCCTCTGCTGTTTCCTGAAGTCAACGATCATCTCCTTTGTTTTGTTGACATTGAGTGTGAGGTTATTTTCCTGACACCACACTCCGAGGGCCCTCCTCCCTGTAGGCCGTCTCGTCGTTGTTGGTAATCAAGCCTGCCACTGTAGTGTCGTCTGTAAACTTGATGATTGAGTTGGAGGCGTGCATGGCCATGCAGTCGTGGGTGAACAGGGAGTACAGGAGTAGGCTCAGAACGCACCCTTGTGGGGCCCCAGTGTTGAGGATCAGCGGGGTGGAGATGTTGTTACCTACCCTCACCACCTGGGGGCGGCCCGTCAGGAAGTCCAGGACCCAGTTGCACAGGGCGGGGTCGAGACCTAGGGTCTCGAGCTTGATGACGAGTTTGGAGGGTACTATGGTGTTAATAAATGCTGAGCTGTAGTCGATGAACAGTATTCTCACATAGGTATTCCTCTTGTCCAGATGGGTTAGGGCAGTGTGCAGTGTGGTTGCGATTGCGTCGTCTGTGGACCTATTGGGGCGGTAAGCAAATTGGAGTGGGTCTAGGGTGTCAGGTAGGGTGGAGGTGATATGGTCCTTGACTAGTCTCTCAAAGCACTTCATGATGATGGAAGTGAGTGCTACGGGGCGGTAGTCGTTTTGCTCAGTTACCTGGGAACAGGAACAATGGTGGCCCTCTTGAAGCATGTGGGAACAGAAGACTGGGATAAGGATTGATTGAATATGTCCGTAAACACACCAGCCAGCTGGTCTGCGCATGCTCTGAGGAAGCGGCTGGGGATGCCGTCTGGGCCTACAGCCTTGCGAGGGTTAACACGTTTAAATGCTTTACTCACTTCGGCTGCAATGAAGGAGAGCCCGCAGGTTTTGGTAGCGGGCCGTGTCAGTGGCACTGTATTGTCCTCAAAGCGAGCAAAGAAGTTGTTTAGTCTGTCTGGGAGCAAGACATCCTGGTCCGCGACGGGGCTAGTTTTCTTTTTGTAATCTGTGATTGACTGTAGACCCTGCCACATAACTCTCGTGTCTGAGCCGTTGAATTGCGACTCTCCTTTGTCTCTATACTGAGTTTTCTACATGTGTACTAATATTCAGACACCTTCAGTTGCTTCTATCTTTATCTATAAATGTTACTATGGTGTGAACGGGAAACACAATTGGTTTTTGATTAAAATAATACAGTGAAGACAGGGTTAAAACTAAACTTGTACTAAATGTTTTTTTGCTATTTATGTGAATTTGGGAAATCTACTTCAGTTTAAGTGCACTTACTTTGTGTAGACTAATTTTAAAATGTGTACTTTGTGTAATATGAATTAATGAATGTTTTGTTGTCAATGCTTAGCTACCTGATCCATTGAAATGAGATCAGTGCTTGACTTGGACAGGAGCTCACTGGAGCTGAGAACCGGCACTTCAAATGTCTACTGTTTGAGCTCATGTTCCTGTCAAGGCTTTGGGTAACTGGGGAAAAGGAGTCAGGCGCAGGAGAGTTGAGATGCGTGGACAAGGTATTTAATACACGAAAAAACACCAAAAACACCAACGGTCCGTGAAATATACCGGTACAATGAATAAACGGGGTTCATACAAAGCTCGGCAATAAAATACCAGCCGTCAGATACAGTCATCAACATAGAACAAACACGCACACATACATGTGTGAAACAGCGGGTTAAATACTGAATCTGTAATGGGGGAATTGAAACCAGGTGTGAAAAAACCAAAGACAAAACAAATGGAAAATGAAAAGTGGATCGGCGATGGATAGAATACCGGTGACGTCGACCGCCGAGCGCCGCCCGAACAAGGAGAAGGACCGACTTCGGCGGAAGTCATGACAGTACCCCCCCTTGAGCCGCGCGCTGTCACCGGCCTCGGGGACGATCCGGAGGACGAGGCGTAGGGCGACCCGGATGGAGACGGTGGAACTCCTGCAGCATCGACGGGTCCAATACGTCCTCCACCCAGCATCTCTCCTCTGGACCGTACCCCTTCCACTCCACGAGGTACTGAAGGCCCCTCGCTTGACGCCTCGAGTCCAGTATGGCTCGAACTGCATACACCGGGGCCCCCTCGATGTCCAAAGGGGGCGGAGGAACCTCCCACACCTCAGACTCCTGGAGTGGACCAGCCACCACCGGCCTGAGGAGAGACACATGGAACGAGGGGTTAATATGGTAATCGGGGGGAAGCTGTAACCTGTAACAAACCTTGTTCAGTCTCCTCAGGACTTTGAATGGCCCCACAAACCGCGGGCCCAGCTTCCGGCAGGGCAGGTGGAGGGGCAGGTGGAGGGTCGAGAGGGGCATGTGGAGGACGCTTCACTGCCGTGGCGGTCTGCGCCAGTCTTCTGACGCCTCCCGGCCCACTGCACATGAGCGGCGTCCCATGTCTCCTCCGAGCGCCTAAACCAGTCGTCCACCGCAGGAGCCTCGATCTGGCTCTGATGCCAAGGTGCCAGAACCGGCTGGTACCCCAGTACGCACTGGAAGGGGGAGAGGTTAGTGGATGAGTGGCGGAGCGAGTTTTGGGCCGTCTCTGCCCAAGGTATGAACGCCGCCCACTCCCCCGGCCGGTCCTGGCAATAGGACCGCAGAAACCTACCCACATCCTGGTTCACTCTCTCCACCTGCCCGTTACTCTCGGGGTGAAAACCTGAGGTAAGGCTGACCGAGACCCCCAGACGTTCCATGAACGCCCTCCAGACCCTTGATGTGAACTGGGGACCTCGATCAGATACTATGTCCTCAGGCACCCCGTGGTGCCGGAAGACGTGTGTGAACAGGGCCTCCGCAGTCTGTAGGGCCGTAGGGAGACCGGGCAAAGGGAGGAGACGGCAGGACTTAGAAAACCGATCCACCAGGGCCAGGATCGTGGTGTTCCCCTGTGAGGGAGGAAGATCCGTTAGGAAGTCCACCGACAGGTGTGACCACGGCCGTTGTGGAATGGGTAAGGGTTGTAACTTCCCTCTGGGCAGGTGCCTAGGAGCCTTGCACTGGGCGCACACCGAGCAGGAGGAAGCATAAACCCTCACGTCCTTAGCCAAGGTGGACCACCAGTACTTCCCACTGAGACAACGCACTGTCCGGCCGATACCCGGATGACCAGAGGAGGGTGACGTGTGGGCCCAATAGATCAAACGGTCGCGGACAGCAGACGGAACGTACAGATGCCCAGCTGGACACTGGGGGGAGTGGGCTCTGCACGTAACGCCCGCTCGATGTCCGCGTCCAGCTCCCATACTACCGGTGCCACCAGGCAAGAGGCCGCGAGTATGGGAGTGTTATCCATGGACCGCTCCTCCGTGTCATACATCCGGGACAGTGCGTCTGCCTTAGCGTTCTGGGAACCTGGTCTGTAGGACAGGGTGAAAACAAAACGGGTAAAGAACATGGCCCACCTTGCCTGGCGAGGGTTCAGTCTCCTCGCCGCCCGGATGTACTCCAGATTGCGGTGGTCAGTCCAGATGAGAAAAGGGTGTTTAGCCCCCTCAAGCCAATGTCTCCACGCCTTCAAGGTCTTGACGACAGCCAACAGCTTCCTGTCCCCCACGTCGCTCCGCTGGGCTGAGCTTCTTCGAAAAGAAGGCACAGGGGCGGCGCTTTGGTGGCGTTCCTGAGAGCTGAGAGAGCACGGGTCCTAACCCAGCCTTGGACCCGCGTCCACCTCCACTATGAACGCCAAAGAGGGATCCGGATGAGCCAGCACGGGAGCCGAGGTAAACAGAGCCCTCAGGTGACCAAAAGCCCTGTCCGCCTCAGCCGACCACTGCAAACGCACCGGTCCCCCCTTCAGCAGTGAGGTAATGGGAGCTGCTACCTGACCAAAGCCACGGATGAACCTCCGGTAGTAGTTGGCAAACCCTAGAAACCGCTGCACTTTCTTTACCGTGGTGGGAGTCGGCCAATTACGCACAGCTGAAATGCGGTCACTCTCCATCTCCACCCCTGATGTGGAAATGCGATACCCTAGGAAGGAGACGGCCTGCTGGAAGAACAGGCATTTCTCAGCCTTGACGTTCCGTTCATGCTCCAATAGTCGTCCAAGTACCCTGCGCACCAAGGACACATACTCGCCGCATGTAGCGGAGTATATCAGAATGTCATCGATATACACCACTACACCCTGCCCGTGCAGGTTCCTCGTCTACAAAGGATTGGAAGACTGATGGAGCATTCATCAACCCGTATGGCATGACAAGGTACTCATAATGGCCTGATGTGGTACTAAACGCCATCTTCCACTCTTCTCCCTCCCGGATACGCACCAGGTTGTAAGCGCTCCTGAGATCCAATTTTGTGAAGAAGTGTGCCCCGTGCATTGACTCGATCGCACTGGCTATGAGAGGCAGCGGGTAACTACCTCGCAGTGATTTGGTTAATGCCTCGATAGTCAATACACGGGCGCAGACCTCTATCCTTCTTCTTCACAAAAAATAAAGTCGAGGAGGCAGGTGAAGTGGAGGGCCGAATGTACCCCTGCCCCAGAGATTCGGAAACATTTGTTTCCATAGCCGCCGTCTCCTCTTGCGACAGGGGATACACGTGACTCCTGGGAAGTGCTGCGTCTACCAGGAGATTTATCGCACAATTCCAATGCTTTGGGTGAGCCTGGTGCCGACTCACCTGGGGTGAAACGAGAGTGCCCTGCCTGCTGCCTCGACTCCCAGAGGAACCTCCCCAGCACCTACCGGCAGTTTGACCTCTCCGGCCACAGATGGTGCATGGAATGGCCCCGCCTCAGGTCGCCCTAAGTGCAGCACCTCCCAGCTCCATGGGCGTCGGAGCGGTGGTGATGGGGGATGGAATTGACAGACCCCGATCTGGATGTCCGCGGGTAGCCAGCACGTTATCCAGCCGGATGGACAGGTCCACCAGCTGGTTGAATGTGAGAGTGGTGTCCCTGCAGGCCAACTCCCGACGGACGTCCTCGCGCAAACTGCACCGGTAGTGATCGATCAGGGCCCTGTCGTTCCATCACGAACTCCTGTGCGCTCCTCGTCCCCTGCCTCAGGTGTACGAGACGTTCATGTGAAATCCCGAAGTGGAGGCCCACTCCAGGGCCTTCCCTGAGAGGCAGGAGACGAGGGCGGCCACGCTCTCACAGCCTGAGGGAGCCAGGTGGACGGTTGCCAGGTAGAGCTCTAGCTGGAGCAAGAACCCCTGACATCCCGCCGCCGTACCATCATACTCCCTCGGGAGGGCGAGCCGAATCCCACTGGGACCAGGTGAAGGAGGGGTGATTATAGGTGAAACTGGTGGTGCTGGTGGAGACGCTGGAGGAACTCCTCCTCTCTTCCATCGCTCCATGGTTTGCAGCACGCGGTCCATGGCGCTGCCGAGATGCTGGAGAATTTTAGAGTGCTGCTGGACTCGCTCCTCGACCCCTACTGCAGGGGCACCTGCTCCTGCTGACTCCATTTGAGGTGTGTGTTTCTGTCAAGGCTTTGGGTAACTGGTGAAAAGGAGTCAGGCGCAGGAGTGTTGAGATGCGTGGACAAGGTATTTAAAAAAAAAAAAAAAAAAAAAAAAACACCAGTATAGAAACAATAGAATGGAGCGTTGTGTGAAATATACCGGTACCACGAATAAACAGGCGTAGATACAAAGCCCAGCAACAAAATACCAGCCGTCAGATATAGCCATCAACATAGAACAAACACGCACACATACATGTGGGAAACAGAGGTTAAATACTGAACATGTAATGGATCGGCGATGGCTAGAAGACCGGTGACGTCGACCGCCGAGCGCCGCCCGAACAAGGAGAGGGACCGACTTCGGCGGAAGTCTTGACAGTTCCTCTTATAGAATATTAGCTCAACAGTATTGTGGAGCTCCTGTGCCTAAATATAAACAGTACCGGCACCTATTTCAGTCCAAGTCAAGCACTGAATTAGATAATTGAACATATAACATATTTTTAGAGAATAAAGAAAGTGCCAGAACTGTCAAGACAATAACTTTTTGTGTCTGTTTCTCATTGTTACTACAGGACTAGAATTAAGTCTGAGGCCGGTAACATCAACAGTAACGACAAACCCAGCCTGCCTCTCTCCTTCCACACTGAGTCCAAACCCACAGTCACTGGGTCCTGATTGTGACAGTGGGGCCCAGTTTGCACTGCAGGATCCAGAGATGGCATCTGTGAAGCTGGAAGACTGCAGTCAAACACTGGAGCTGAATGTCAACATTAAAGATGAAGAAGAGGAGGAGAAGATTGGGAAATCTGTTAATCATGGTAAGAGCAGGTTCTATCTAACTAAGTTTGTTGTTCATTCCAACTTCCCACTGTGCATGAAAAGTTGCAGTAGAACTGTTTCAATGAGAAGGTAGATGTTATTTCATGCTACTGACACTTGCATGGTTTGACACCAGTATTGCCAGCATTTGTTTTATTAACTGAGCTATCTGGAGTGATCAGAGAGTAGACTAAAGAAGTGAAGTAGACAAACTGCCAGTGTTTTAAAGTTCTATGAAGTGAGTCTGTGTAGTTACTAACCCTTGTGATCGTGAGTGGAGGATGACACGCCCCTTTTTAGCTTTCATCTCTTACCCACTTTTAGATTAGTTTTATTCCCCTGTATTGTACAGCCTACTGATATGAATACATATGTCACCCGGTACAGACAGAAGAGGACCGGCCACCCCTTTGAGCCTGGTTCCTCTCTGTTTCTTCCAAGGTTCCTGCTTTCTAGGGAGTTTTTCGTGGCCACTGTGCTTCTACACCTGCATTGCTTGCTCTTTGGGGATTTTGGGTTGGTTTCTGTAAAGGACTTTGTTACAACTTTTGTAAAAAGAGCTTCATAAAATACATTTGATTGACATGTATATCACACCAATTGACTGGTTGTTCTGATATTGTTCACACAGGAGACCATGTTGAGACATTCTCTACATCCAGAGAGCATCAGCAGGAAGATCACAGAGCAAAGAGGTCTCACCACTGCCCACATTGTGAGGAGATTTTCCCATTTCTATCAAAGCTAAAAATACACCTAAAAATACACACAGGAGAAAAGCTTTACTCCTGCTCTGAATGTGGAAAATGCTTCAAAACATCAACTGCGCTAAAAGTTCATCTTGGAACACACAGAGGAGAGAAGCGTTTCTCCCGCTCTGACTGTGGAAAGAGTTTCTCTCATCGGGACACCTTAAAACGACATGAACGTACACACAAAGGAGAGAAGCCTTACTCCTGCTCTGACTGTGGAAAGAGTTTTACTCGACCAAGCCACCTAAAACAACATGAACATATACACACAGGAGAGAAGCCTTACTCCTGCTCTGACTGCGGGGCGAGTTTCTCTCGCCGGAACACCTTAAATCGTCATGAACATATACACACAGGAGAGAAGCCTTACTCCTGCTCTGACTGTGGGGTGAGTTTCTCTCGACTGGGCACCTTAAAAAAACATGAACGTACACACAAAGGAGGGAAGCCTTACTCCTGCTCTGACTGTGGAAAGAGTTTCTCTCAACTGGGTACCTTAAAACAACATGGACGTACACACAAAGGAGAGAAGCCTTACTCCTGCTCTGACTGTGGAAAGAGTTTCTCTCGACCAAGCCACCTAAAACAACATGAACGTATACACACAGGAGAAAAGCTTTACTCCTGCTCTGAATGTGGAAAATGCTTCAAAACATCAACTGACCTAAAAGCTCATCAGAGAACACACACAGGAGAGAAGCCTTACTCCTGCTCTGACTGCGGGGCGAGTTTCTCTCATCGGAACACCTTAAAACGTCATGAACATATACACACAGGAGAGAAGCCTTACTCCTGCTCTGACTGTGGAAGGAGTTTCTCTCAACTGTGCCACCTAAAAATACATGAACGTTTACACACAGGAGAGAAGCCTTACTTCTGCTCTGACTGTGGAAAGAATTTCTCTCAACGGGGCACCTTAAAACACCATGAACGTATACACAAAGGAGAGAAGCCTTACTCCTGCTCTGACTGTGGGGCGAGTTTCTCTCGACTGGGCACCTTAAAAAAACATGAACGTATACACACAGGAGAGAAGCCTTACTTCTGCTCTGACTGTGGAAAGAGTTTCTCTCAACTGGGTACCTTAAAACAACATGAACGTATACACACAGGAGAGAAGCCTTACTCCTGCTCTGACTGTGGTAAGAGTTTCTCTCGACCGTGCACCTTACAAAAACATAAACGTATACACACAGGAGAGAAGCCTTACTCCTGCTATGACTGTGGGGCGAGTTTCTCTCGTCCGGACACCTTAAAACAACATGATTGTATACACACAGGAGAGAAGCCTTACTCCTGCTCTGACTGTGTAAAATGCTTCAAAACATCAACTGACCTAAAAGTTCATCAGAGAACACACACAGGAGAGAAGCCTTACTCCTGCTCTGACTGTGGAAAGAGTTTCTCTCACCTGGGCACCTTAAAACAACATGAACGTATACACAAAAGAGAGAAGCCTTACTCCTTTTCTGACTGTGGGGCAAGTTTCTCTCTTCCAGACACCTTAAAATGATCTGAACATATACACACACTGGAGAGAAGACGTACTCCTGCTCTGACTGTGGAAAGAGTTTCTCTTGAGTGTGCCATTTAAAAAGACACTAAGGGAAACACAAGAGAGGAGCCTTACCACTGATCTGACTGTAGAAAATGTTAAAACACCAGCTGAGCTTAAAGGTCATTAGAGAAAAGACAAAGGAGAGAAGCCTTACTTCTGCTCTCAATATGGCAAGAGTTTTTCCCAATTGGGCAATGTAAAAACACACCAACGGATACACACTTGAGAGTGCAGTGATAAGGCTTCTGACTGTGGTAAGAGATTCTACAGATTGGGCCATTTAAAAAGACATCAATGTATACATAAAGGAGAGAAGCCTCATCAGTTCTCTCAGACCAGCTAAGATTAGACACTCCACTTAATTCTCATGTCATTAAATAATTGGCAACGATGAATTGGATCAAATGAAGAAAGTGTAGAACACTATTGTAATCCTATAGTTTCTCACTGTGAGAGAACTGTGCAGAGGAAAGGGAGCGTTACAGAATGTTAGCCTCTCTTTACTGATCAGTGTGCACCTTGTCAGTTTTGGTGTGAGAGAGAATAAAGTAGACGGCACACGTCAAACGTTTGATTTATGACCCTATGTCCGGATGACGTGTGCATGCCCATATTTGGGCATCCGGTCAGGACATCCTGGCGGGAAGTGATCGCGTGGTTATGCCCATATATGGGCATCCTGTTCCTGTTCTCACGCCTTAGTGAGTGCGACAATATTTATATAATGCCTTTGAAGTTGTCATGATGATTGATGTCTAGGGACCTCTTTGAACTGGGGGTGATGAACATTTAAAATAGTTTGACCCCCCCACCCCCTGTTTTATTGACCTTAGGGTTGTTGTCTATGAAACACGAATGTCCTGGGGTATTGGGGTTGGCAGACGCCTTATAAATAAAGCCCAGAACAAGATATGCGGCCCCAGAACACTAAACAAGATTTAAAAAATCAGCGTGGATTTTGTGATCAGTGGCAAAGCAGTGATGACTGTAACAACGGAAGCAGGACCTCGGTTGAAACATAGAGAAAGGGCCAAGTATCAAGCCGGTTTCTAAGTGTGTATAGAACCCAAATACTGCCCGCAACTGCTCTGAAAGATCAAGTGCTGATGTCTAATGGACATCAATGAGGGTATCGGTTTGATTACCTGGCCTGTAGAGTGAACCTCTATACGGTAGGAGAAGAATATACAGATCAGACTTTAGGAGTGGACTACAGGCTTGAAGACTGGATGGTTTTTCGCAAGGTTGTGTGTCCCGAACTGAGCCTTATCACCAAGGGTTATAGCTTGTTCACGGGCTACGAGACCCGTTGGGAAGGTGCCCCTGACTCCTCAGGAAGAATATTTCACAGGGTGAAAATACAAAGAAAGAATGGACTTCCATGTGGCTACGTGGAGTTCTATATCAGCAACGAGGAAACCCGCAACCAAAACATTCGTGATGGTGGCCTGACTGGGGATTTTAGGTTGCGCATGCTTATTCCTTTTAAAATTTGGGATCTAATGGAATTGAAAATGTTACAGCTGTTGGACGCTCTCTTTGTACAGAGCCAACAGCGGCAGAGCATTGTTCATGTAAAGAAGTGCATATTATATACGAATCCTGAGGATTATGATTCAAAGGAGCCCCAAGAAGGTACATCCTCAGAAGGGACAGCCTCCGAAGAAAACTAAGTACGCGGCTGCGTTAACCACGCCCTGATACCCAAAGGACTGGTTCAACAATAAAAGGAGTGCCCTTAAAGCCTCCAGTTCTTCATTTCATCATACACCATGGATATTCATACAACATACCAGGACTCCGATACGACATGGGGGCCAGACCCTAAGGACTCTATGCCTCGCAGCCCGACATTCTACTCCCCCCTGGCGAGACCCACGACACCCCCTACATTTACACAGCCTGAGGATGTGTTTGATGGGGTAGTCAGTACTATTTTTGTGGACACCATCAAGGCCTCTGTAGCCACACTTTTAGACGTGGTGATTGGAGAATATATAAGAGAAAAATGCATCGGTTGTGAGATCAATCAACCCAGCCAGCGCCGTCATCCGTGCCTATACGACCCGCCAAGATACTACTTCTTCAACCATTTTGAGGAGCTGGTGAAAAGACTGTGGTCCTGCAGGTTTATACCATCGCTGTCAGAGCCCTGAAGTCTATGGGTCTTGTGCCGTCTATCCCCAGAGTTTACGGGGTAACCGAGGCATTCCTACATGAACTGAAGGAGGCAATCTACATCCACGAGAAACTCAAAGAAATCCGACACACCCTGGTGGACGACAATAAATACCGGGAAGCTGTGGTGGCTGATGTGATGACTTTCTGGCTCAATAAACCCCAAGAGACCGAGTGACATTTTGTTATTTAGTTGTAAAGCAATGGGTAACTATGTGTCTACGATGTTAGAGAGAATAAATAAAAAAAATATTTTGAGAGAACTTACAAATGTTATGCATCAGATTATTGAAAATAAAGTGAACAATGTATCGTTCTACACAACACACAATGCCTGGGTTAATGAAGAGCGTGTGCTGAAAATGGAACAAATCATGAATTATGTACGACATACGGGCGAGAGTCTGCAATGGACACAACTGGTATCACGTCTTGTGGATGATTCTGAAGAATTAGAAACAACTTTGTCTAAGATTTTACTTTATTTGTTTGAAACACTATTTAATTGTAACGTGTATCATATTTGTTGTTTATATGCTTATATATCGGACATGTGTGTTTAAAAAAATTCAGCGACACAAGCCTGTAAATCTAAACCAAATATACAGGGTGTTGCATGCTGTGATCGTTGAGAAAACTGGGACATGTATCCTGCAAAGAATCCTGAATTGTCTGTATACGTAATAATACTTGATGCATAAAATAAAAATTCTAAAATGAAAGTGAAATGTTGTCGTTATTTGAAAGTGGCTCATTAACGTTATTGTACCTCAGCGAGGCAAGAAGGATGGCGGAGCAGATGTTGAAAAACATTTATTATAATCCCTCTAACCCCGGGTCTTATGGGGGTAAAGAGCATTTCCAGAGAGCTATAGCCGAAGAAACAGGTAGCCTGTTAAGCGATGCTAAAGTGAATGAGTGGTTATCAGAGCAGGATGCCTATACTCTCCATAAACCTGTAAGAAAACAATTTCCAAGAAATATAGTTTTTTCTACGCATCCCTTGTCCCAATTTCAGGCGGATCTATGTGACATGCAGGCCCTTGCAGATAAAAATGATGGAAATCGCTACATGCTAACGGTTATAGATATTTTCTCTAAAATAGCATTTGTAAGGGGCTTAAAAAATAAGAGCGGGGCAGAGGTGACCCGGGCCTTTGACTCTATCTTGAAGGAAGGAGGAGCCCCCAAGAAAGTGCAGACTGATGGTGGAAAATCATTTTTTAATAATACTTTTCAGAAACTCATGAAGCACAATATCGTACATTTTGCTACAGGCTCGGATTTGAAAGCTTCAGTTGTTGAACGCTTTAACAGAACTCTGAAGGAGCGGATGTGGCGATATTTTACAGCTCACAACACGCATAGATATATCGATATAGTTCAAGATTTAGTGAAGGGATACAACAGCAGCTACCATAAGAGTATACATATGAAGCCCTCCGAGGTCTCTTCTGAAGACTCTTTTCAAGTCTTTAAAAATCTGTATAGTTTGTTCCCCCTTCGTCGTAAGAAAAAAAAATAATTCAATTCATAGTGGAGGACTTGGTGCGTATATCCAAGCTGAGGGGTGTTTTTGACTAAAAATATGAGCAAGGTTACAGCGATGAGTTTTTCACCGTTACCGAGTGTCTGCCACGCATACCCCCGGTCTACAAGTTAAAAGATTATGACGGGGAGCTTATAGAGGGATCTTTTTATGAGAAGGAATTACAGAAGGTACAGTTGGGTAAAGACAAAGCCTTTCACGTGGAGGAGATTCTAGATCAAAAGAGAGAAAAGGGTCAAAAATGGGTGCTGGTCCGCTGGAAAAACTGTCCCCAAAAGTTCAACAGTTGGGTATTAGAGCACGATATGGTGGAGGCATCGGGGGTTAACTTAAACCCTCATGCATGATGAATACCCCATCATTCGCGTGTACACAGGAGTGCATCATGGAACAGACCGGCTTCTACCTGACTTTCCCCACTAATGCGTCTGCACATATATATCGTAATAATCAGAGTTCGAATTATACTACCAATTTTCCAAGGCCTATAGAGTTATCAGAGGCCTGGGAAGTAGGTCTCAGCGAGATTACATACCCCCATAGTTGGTATAATATCAAAGATAAGGACCGTGATTTTTATTGCAAAAAGTTATCGGAACCTGCAAAACTTATTAAGCTTAAAAAAGGATTCTATAGAACCGTCGACAGGATCGTCTCAGAGTTGAATGAACTCCTAACCCTGAACAATATGGAAATATTCCTGATCTACAACCCTATACATAAACGGGTACAAATCTCAGGGGATGCTGAGGGGGTATAAAGACCAGCGGTAATTTAGCCTACATGTTGGGGATGGGTCCCAATAAATGGACGTATGTGAAAGATAAATTATTCCCATTCCCTGCGGATATACATGCAGGATTTTACAACATATTTGTGTAAACCGACATCATATCCTATCAAAGGGTCGGAGACAGCTGTGTGCCCCTCCTGAGAACAGTTCATATAGACGGAAAGGATGGGGACATAGTCACTGTCACCTACGACAAGCCACACTACGTACCTGTAAGCAAGAAATATATTGAAAACATTCTGGTTGAGCTTAAAACGGATCAGAACGAAAACATCGAATTTACTTATGGTAAAACGATTGTAATACTCCACTTTAGACCCTCCAAAACCTCTCTACATATATAATATTTGTATTATATATATTTATAAACATAATACAAATACATTTTAAAAGGGTTATGGACCATCAACATCTCGACCCTAACCGCTATGTCTCATACTATGTTGGTCAAGTGGGTAATGGACTACCCGGCTATTATGGATCCCCGACCATGTACGGTTCGGGGATAGGAGGTATATTTCGTAACCTCTTTAGGATGGTTTTACCGTTTATGAAGAGAGGCTTCAGCATAGCCAAACCACATTTAAAATCAGCGGCTAAAAATATAGTAAGTGAGGTTGTAGCCAATGCTATGACCAGAAGGGCGTCACCAGATGCCCAGCATCAAGAAGGCTCGGGGCTTATGATGTTGTCTCGAAGACCAAAAAAGAGACCTCTGGGTATAAGGCGCAGGCTTGCCACTAAAAAGCGGAGGTTAACAGTTAAAAGAAGCTCAGTAAGTCAAAGACATGGTAAAGTGAGGAGGTCTGGACCAAAAACGACAAAAAGAATACTCGGAAGTATTTTCTAAAAGAACAAGCAACATGGCTCTTTTACACCGCATGTCCTCTGAAGCTATAAAGACAGAGCTCGATCTTTTCATGGCCCCCTTAACCCAACATTCAATAGAGAGGTCCAGTTATGTGGAGATAGCCCCACTCTCTGTCATTACCGACAACGGTCCTATAGAATTTTTCATACCAGGCCACGGTGACAACTATCTGGACTTCAACAACACCTTGGTGCATTTGCGTCTAAAAGTGACCAAAAGAGATGGCACTAATATTGCAGGCGATGCCAAAGTGAGTCTCATTAATTACCCAGTGGCCACCATCTTCTCCCAAGTGGATGTGACTTTGGGTGAACGCCTAATCAGTCAAAGCAGTGCCACATAACCTTATAGGGCCATCATGGAGTGTTTACTCAACTACTCCGAAGACACTCTCAAGACACAATTCAGCGCCGGGCTGTTTAGCAAGGATACTGCAGGAGGCTCTATGGAATCGACAGACCCTCCCACTGGTGCAAACAAAGGACTGGAGGCACGCGCTCGCTACTGCACCGAATCTCGAGAGTTTCATTTGCTAGGGCCTATACACTCTGACATTTTCTTTCAAGAACGTTTACTCTTAAATTCGGTTGATTTAAAAGTAAAATTAACCAGGGCCAAGGATGAGTTTTGCCTGATGTCTGCCCAGGACGGGGACTTTAGTTTAAAAGTGTTGGGGGCAACGCTTTTTATTAAAAAAGTGTCTGTATCTCCGGCAGTTCGTCTGGGTCACTCACAGGCTTTGATGAAAGGAAATGCCCTTTACCCTCTCCAAAGAATTACCATGAAAACCTTTAGCATACCTGTGGGCAGTAGAATCTGCAGTCAAGAAAACCTATTTCTAGGCCCTTTACCTCGATACGTGGTTATAGGTCTGGTTGATCACGCCTCTAATACGGGCAGCTTAGATAAAAAAATTCAACACTTCAATGCAGAGTATGTAGCTCTCTGTCAGGAAGGACGTCAGGTCCCTGCTAAGGCTTTCCAACAGCAATTTAATAACCGGATATCTGTGCGAGAATTTTACAATCTATTCCTGGCTACAGGGCGGCATCTAAAAGATCTCTCTTTACCTATTGACAGAAATGATTTTGCAGAGGGTTACACATTGTATGCTTTCAATTTATCACCTGATGATGACACCTCAGGAAATCTGTCTGTGGTGTCCCAAGGTAACCTCAGGCTGGTAATGCGTTTCCGTACACCTTTAGCCTGTACAGTTAGCATGATTGTTTATGCATGCTCTGATTCAATCTTGGAAGTGAATGCCCGAAGACAGGTCTTAGTGGATTATTATTAAGGATTGTTGAGCAAAGACATGAATACCCAAGAGTTGGAAGAGCTCATGAGCCGATTGATTGGAAAACAATTTTGTGGAGTGTTGGCTTGTGATGAATTACCTATTGAGAAATGGCCGGAGCGGCCTGCCATGTTTATTGTCAATACCCATCCTAAACACATGCCGGGTGAACATTGGCTCGCTATGACATTAGAAGAGGAAGGAGGAAGAAAAATCTAAACTTTTTTTGATTCCTACGGCTTTCCCCCCCTGTTTTTCGCATTTCCCCAAATCTATTAAAGAATTTTTGACCAAAAACGGATCAAAGATCTAGTACAGCATCAAACAAGTGCAAGATAACCTTTCCACTACATGCGGTCAACACTACGTATTTTACCTATGCCAAAGAGCCCGGGGAGTTTCTTTTGAAGATGTTATGTGTCTTTATAAGGATGATTTAAGAAGTAATGATAACGTTGTAGCTTGTTTTGTTAGAAAATATCAAAAGTGTTCAAATGTGTGTCCTTTAAGACCGTGTAATCAAGGCGTATGCTCACGTCAAATGTTTCAAGAATGCCACAAATGTTAAATTGCTTATTTTTTCAAATAAAATGTATTGAATTTAATCATAGTCATTCAAAAGTCATTCAAAAGTCTAACCACCCAGAGAGATCGGGATTAGGAAATGGTCCTGAGACGTTCAGGGGGGTAAATGAGTTATAATCATCCTTTTCATATGGGGGCGGGGTTGTTGGGGCATCTTTAGGGGTGCTGTATCTCGTTGAAGGTTTTTGTTTTAAAGCTTGAATCTGTTGACGTAGCTTATAGTTGGGTACACCCGAGAGGGAAATGTTGAGGATTGCCAGGGCCTTAAGAAACTGACGCCAACCGGGAGGTCTTCTGTCATCATCAACCTTGTGGGCAGCCGTGGTACTTTTAAGCAAGTCAAGCATATGTGAACCCCTGACTGTTGTATGCTATGTCTTTTCTTTTGAAGACTGGCCCTTTTATTGGCAAAGCGTTTGATCGCGGTCTTTTGTCTCTTTAATTTTTTCAATTGGGTCAGGGTGAGTGGAATGCATCGTTTGAGAAGATTCAAAGCAATCTCACATAGGGATAATATCAGATCTGAAAAACAGCGACCCAAGATGGCCTTCCGTTCTTGGTAGCGTCCTCATAGCTCTCCATAAAGTAGGATTTCCTTCCCGGGTACATCTGCTGAGCTAGAGTGCTAATTTGCAGTTTGTCTCTAGGATTTTTGAACAAAACCATGTAATTGGCGTTCAAGCTAATGGTACGGCTATTTTTACCTTGGTGAAACACATTCTGCACCAAGTAAAGCACGGACAGGTTTCTATGATGAGTATATTTGCTACCTGCAAATAGCATATCGTCCAAAACCAGCAGATTGTTTTTATGAGGAGGGAGAAGTTCATCATCAGACAGAGATTCAGGTATTCCTTCAACAAACTTGATTTTTATTGTCTTCAATAATTCAGCATACAGAGGTGGTGTTGACCTATTGCAAAGCATAGCTTATTACCAGGATTGTGAACGTTTATGAGGTAGGCCCTTTTATTGCTTATGATTTCTGATTGCATTAGGCTATCTAGCTTCCGTCTCTGACCCCCACCACCCTGGGGTTGACGTATTATTTGCACTACAAGCTCGAGGGTCCTATCGGCTATGACGGATACATTTGACTGAACAAGTCGTTCTAGCAGGGCGATAAATTGTTCAAGATCTGCTTCGCCATTGGGTAAAGTACACACAGTTTAAAGCATGTCATAATTAATTACACCTTTTTACTATGCCTTTCTTACAGATAAAGGGCCTGGTTAGCCCTGACCATTATCCGTATCCAATTCACCATCGCCATGCCTGGCTCTCTTGCACGCACCATCAAAGCTCCGTAAGTTTTCACTCCATGGGTAGATAATCCGTCGGGTATGTAGATCCTGGGTATGTCTCAAGGATAGACGCGGCCAGCGCCGTAATTGTTCACGATTTTGGGAAAGACTGTCCAGCTTATTCATAAGGGTTATGAATATGGGATAATCAATCCATTTAAAGCTAAACACTGGCATAAAAAAGTTGACATCCATGCATGCTTTGGAAGATACATGAGAACTGACAGACTTTGTCGCATTTGCACTATCAAATTGTTCACATGCTAAAATTGTCACTTTGGAGTCAGGGCTATAGGCCATTGAAGCGATTCTTAGGGCCTTCAGATCACTGCGTCCGCAGACCTGTTCTTCCAGTGCATATCCGGGCACAGTTGTACCACTCAGGGCCTGTTCAATTTTACAGAGTGCTAGCCTAATCTTAAGCCATTCTCTCATCTGCAGAGCAGGAGAAAAACTCCCAGGTTTTGCCTGATAAAGGGGTTTGGGGCCACTGTCTTTGAATATCTTAACCGTAGAATCCTCCGGTTGGAATATGTAAGACATATGTCCCTCACTCGTACCCAAAACTCCTTTAAAACATTCTGGGGCTTCACACAGAACTTCCTCGAGGCTTTTGTCACTGGCTTCCTGACACGAGACGCATAGCATCCCGAGAATTGGCCTAGGAGACATAATTTTCTGTTTAATGTTCAGGGTTTATTTTTTTAAATCTTGTTTAGTGTTCTGGGGCCGCATGTCTTGTTCTGGGTTTTATTTATAAGGTGTCTGCCAACCCCAATACCCCAGGACATTCGTGTTTCATAGACAACAACCCTAAGGTCAATAAAACAGGGGGTGGGGGGCCATACTCTTCGAAATGTTCATCTCCCCAGTTCAAAGAGGTCCCTAGACATCAATCATCATGACAACTTCAAAGGCATTATATACATATTGTCGCACTCACTCTAAGGCGTGAGAACAGGAACAAGATGCCCATATATGGGCATAACCACGTGATCACTTCCCGCCAGGATGCCCTGACCGGATGCCCAAATATGGGCATGCACACGTCATCCGGACATAGGGTCATAAATCAAACGTTTGACGTGTGCCGTCTACTTTATTCTCTCTGGTGTGTTTTTTTAGCTTCTACTGTAAAGATATTGAGATTACCTTACGGTTGAATATCCTCTGTGAGGCGCCTCACAATAGATTCTGATGGGTGACTGGGTGGTACTGATTCCCTCTGCAGTTTTCTGTGGGAATGAGCTGGTAGACACAACATACACTGATTTTGCAAAACATTAAGGACACCTGCTCTTTTCATGACATAGACTGACCAGGTGAACCCAGGTGAAAACTATAATCCTTAATGATGTAGTTGTTGTTGTATTTATTTTGGATCCCCATTAGCTTTCAGTAGAAAACAAGATACTGCAGTTGCAGTGGGCTAAGGAATGAAAACACTGGAGAATTTTAAAGACATTGCCTGGTCTGATGAATCCCTGTTCCTGCTGTTTCACGCTGATGGGAGGAAACCACGAGTACAACATTGCAGGCTGGTGGTGGTATGATGGTGTGTTTTCATGCCACATATTGGGCCCCTTGATAAAAGTGGAGCAACGTTTGTGTAAAGATCATTGCCAATCAGGTGCATCCCTTCATGGTAGCAGTGTATCCATCTGCAAATAGATTTTTTTCAGCAGGATTACGCCACAAGGCTTGTCCAGAACTGATTCCAAGAACATGACAGGGAATTCAGCTTAATGCAGTGGCCTGCCAAGTCACCAGATCTCAATCCAATTGTGCATCTGTGGGAGGAGATGGATCAAGCTATTCGGAGTAGAGATCCACTCCCAGCCAACTTGACACAATTGTGGGAAGCATTGGAGTCAACATGGGCCAGCATCCATGTGGAACGTTCTCAACACCTTGGAGTGTCCATACCCCGACTAATTGAGGCTGTTCTGAGGACAAAAGGAGGTATAACACAATATTAGGAAGGCGTTCCTAATGTTTTGTGCACTCAGTGTATATCAGATAAAGATGTATTTTATATTACTAAACAATTTTGTTTAATGATAAACAGGCTATGAATCGACTACTTGTGTTTATTAATTTGTCTTTTAATACTAGATTCATTATTTTAGTCATTGATTATGAATGTATTTGAATAACTGTATTGAAGTTAATTGATCTGGCGGCAGGTAGCCTAGCGGTTAAGAGTGTTGGGCCAGTAACTGAAAGGTCGCTGGTTTGAATCCCGAGCCGACTAGGTGAAAAATCTGTCATTGTGCCCTTGAGCAAGCCAATTAACTCTTATTTGTCCTGTAAGTCTCTCTGGATAAAAACATCTGCTAAATGACAAGAATGTAATGAAAAATAATGTTTGTAGATGAATTCATGCTGGGCAGCCACTTTTTTCTCATGTGTATAATTAAATGAAATAAACAGTTTTTTAGTTAAATACTGTATGTTGTCGTGGTAATTTCCTGTATTACTAAATGATGAGTTTACAAACCACACACAAGTCAGTTATATTTTAAACTCCATCTTTAATTAAATGAGTTTCACCATAGCCCTTTGACTCTCAGATCAATTCAGTGTCTATAAATGAATTATTGCCTCATCCAAAATATTGCCTCATCCAATGGCATATATCAATTGTCTACTTTAGCTACTCCCATCTCAAAATACAACCCACCCCTGGACAAGCTCCCTGGGGGGAGTGAGCCTCTAGGTCATATACTATCTCAAGATTCATGCAACATCAGAGGGGTAATACAGTGCTTCCAGACACTGCCATACTCCCCCCCCCCCCCCCCCCCCAATGGGAAAAGGAGGGAGTGACTGGAGTACGGACATAGTGGAGCCCTTCACATGGTTTCACAGATATATTCATAATGAAGACAATGTTCAAACTTGAATTCTCCCTTTCTGATATTCTGCCTATTACCAGACATGTAAAAGACAAGCCTGACCTCTCCCCTCTCTGGGCCCCAAGTGACTTTTCCCTAGAGGAGATAGGAAAATGCAACTGCCAACAGTATAGTCCTAAAGAAGACATTCTAATGACAAGTATAAAGTAAATAAAACATATTATTCCTCTATGTTATCTAACTAATTCTGATTCAGCTACGAAAATATACAATACATAACATTGCCGCTTTGTTTATCCAGGCCAGAGGGACATGACCATAGTAGGCTAGAGCAGCTAAGTTAGTGTTAATGTTAGCTAGCATGCAAGTGTCCAGGCAGAGTTTCTTATGTTTGCCTGGAGAAATAATAGTTTGCGACATTAACGGAAACTGATCATTAATATAGCAACCTTATCAAATTACAAACGTTTTCAAAAATGTTGACGCTTACAATTATCCGCGTGTCGTTGTGTTACGTCTTGAGGAACAAATGGTGGGTGAATGACTTGCTTCTTTCTCCCAGTTTTGAGGCATGCCGGTTATACATTGTAATACATTCCGTTGTGATATTGTAAACGAACATCGGTTTCTTTTGGAGCGCGATTCATCAACAATTATGTATTTTGGGGAGATAATTTGAGGCCAGGAAGATGTTAAAGGAGGCATTAGGAAAGGTAGACAGTCAGAGTGACCAGTAGTGGTTTTGTTTTGATTTCATGCGTCTCAGAAGAGCAGATGGAGAAAGCATTGTGTTTTTCGGAGCAGGGCAGCAATAAAAGGGTGTTATATCTGGGGTTTTGTTATATATTAAGTTTCATCGTCTTGAGCAGAAGATTCCACGAGTGGTTGGAGCACTAAACCGTGTAGTAGATGGAAAGAAGAAAGAAAGTCAATCAGATTTACCATTGTTTGAAGAAGATAATCTGCCTACTACCGAGGTAAAGTTGCTTTTATATTCACACATTCGGATATTAAGTAGAAATTAAGCAGACATTCAACAGACATTCAGCAGACATTTGCGAAAAGCCATTAATCATTGTAGAAATCTGTAACTAATTCATTGATTGTCACAGACATATAAAAATAGATATGGTTAATACTTTAAATGTGTAGCATACTTTTACAACCTTCGTTTTGAATAAAAAAATCCAGTTTTGATTTGATGGAAATATATAAAATCTTAAATGCAATGTAAAGCTGTTTAAATCAATAATTAATTCACCCTTTGTCACAGAATCATCAAACTAGATATGATTTATTCTATAAATGTCTAGCATATTTTTACAACCTTTGTTTTGAATACAAATTCCAGTTTTGATTGATAGAAATATATCAAATCTATAAGATGCCATTCTAGTAATGTTTGATATTACAACATTGATATGTGATTTTGTATCAACAAAAACGTTTTTTTGCAAATGTATGTCTTTATTACTATACGATTTATATTGCCTGAATACTCAACGATGATTAGCACCTCAGTTATGTGTGCTTCTGTCAGGGTTCTGGTCAAATGCATGTCCTTTAAAGTCAATTTAGCAATTGAACAAAAATCTATTTGAATTTGAAGTTGTTCCTAATTGCAAAAACATGTAACAGAATTTGGGTATTCCAGAACTGTTATTTACATGTAAATCAACATAACCCTGTTTTATGTTTTTAATACTGCAGATAGAACGCTCTGTGTGCCAGAGATGGTACCATTTAGCTTGTCTGGGGATGACAATGAAGGACTTCAACAAAGCCAAAACAGAAAATGATTGGAAGGGGCCTCTTTGCTGTTAAATTAGAGACGTATAAATAAATGACTGTTGTTCCTTGTAACTACTTTAAAATTTGGAACTGTTGCCCTAAAAATGCAAACATTGATTTGACATAAAATGTAATATTGTAAACATTGTCTAACTTCATATGGAACAAATTGCACTTGAAATTAACATTTATTTTAAGTTATTTTAACTTCTTTGGGCTGCAAGCCCGATGTCGGTACACTTATGACAACAGCCAGCTCAAGTGCAGGGTGCGAAATTCAAAAAATATTTTTGAGAAATATTTAACTTTCACACATTAACAAGTCCACTACAGCAAATGAAAGATAAACATCTTGTGAATCCAGCCAACATGTCCGATTTTTTAAATGTTTTACAGCGAAAACACCACGTATATTTATGTTAGCTCACCACCAAATACAAAAAAGGACAGACATTTTTCACAGCACAGGTAGCATGCACAAAAACAACCTAACTAACCAAGAACCAACCAAACTAACCAAGAAACAACTTCATCAGATGATAGTCTTATAACATGTTATACAATAAATTTATGTTTTGTTCGAAAAATGTGCATACTTGAGGTATAAATCAGTTTTACATTGCAGCTACCATCACAGCTACTGTCACAAATAGCACCGAAGCAGCCAGAGTAATTACAGACACCAACGTGAAATACCTAAATACTCATCATAAAACATTTCTGAAAAATACATGGTGTACAGCAAATGAAAGACAAGCATCTTGTGATTCCAGCCAATATTTCCGATTTCTTAAGTGTTTTACAGCAAAAACACAATATAGCATTATATTAGCTTACCACAATAGCCAGAAACACAAGCCATTTACCAGCAGCAAAAGTTAGCGATCGTAACAAACCAGCAAAATATATATAATTTTTGACTAACCTTGATAAGCTTCATCAGATGACAGTCCTATAACATCAGGTTATACATACACTTATGTTTTGTTCGAAAATGTGCATATTTAGAGCTGAAATCAGTGGTTATACATTGTGCTAACGTAGCATCTTTTTCCCAGAATGTGCGGATATTTTTATGACACTCAACTATTCTGACCAAATAACTATTCATAAACGTTACTAAAAAATACATGTTGTATAGGAAATGATATATACACTAGTTCTTAATGCAATCGCCGTGTTAGAATTCTAAAAATAACTTCATTACGACATCCAGCTTAGTTATAGCGAGAGAGTGCCCAAAATCTGGGCGCAAACTACTAGTTCACATATTCGACAGATATATGAAATAGCATAATAAAATGGGTCCTACTTTTGATGATCTTCCATCAGAATGTTGTACAAGGGGTCCTTTGTCTGGAACAATCGTTGTTTGGTTTGAGAATGTCCTCTTCTCCAGTCAATTAGCACGGAAAGCTAGCAAAGTGGCGCGAAGCTCTCCTTCGTGAACAAACGCAGACAAAGCAACACGCCTAACGTCCTGAAAAAATTATAATAATCTAATAAAACTATATTGAAAAAACATACTTTACAATGATATTGTCACATTTATCAAATAAAATCAAAGCCGGAGATATTAGTCGTCTATAACGACAGCTTTACAGAAGGCAATACCAGGTCCCTTCTCGCGCGTTCCAGAAAACAGGAAATTGGGGTCACAACATGCCAAGAGCTTTTATTTGACCTCAGATCATGTTATACACTCCATTTCTTCTCTCACTGCCTGTTGACATCTAGTGGAAGGCGTATGAAGTGCATGTATACTAATATATATCAAGCACATTTATAGGCAGGCCCTAGAACAGAGCATCGATTTCAGATTTTCCACTTCCTATCGGGAAGTTTGCTGCAAAATGAGTTCTGTTTTACTCACAGATATAATTCAAACGGTTTTAAACACTAGAGAGTGTTTTTTTATTTTATTTTATTTTTTAAAAATTTTATCCTGTTTTCTCCCCAATTTTCGTGGTATCCAATCGCTAGTAATTACTATCTTGTCTCATCGCTACAACTCCCGTACGGGCTCGGGAGAGACGAAGGTCGAAAGCCATGCGTCCTCCGAGGCACAACCCAACCAAGCCGCACTGCTTCTTTACACAGCGCGCCTCCAACCCGGAAGCCAGTCGCACCAATGTGTCGGAGGAAACACCGTGCACCTGGCCCCCTTGGCTAGCGCGCACTGCGCCCAGCCCGCCACAGGAGTCGCTGGAGCGCGATGAGACAAGGAAATCCCTACCGGCCAAACCCTCCCTAACCCGGACGACGCTAGCCCAATTGTGCGTCGCCCCACGGACCTCCCGGTCGCGGCCGGCTGCGACAGAGCCTGGGGGCGAACCCAGAGACTCTGGTGGCGCAGTTAGCACTGCGATGCAGTGCCCTAGACCACTGCGCCACCCGGGAGGCCCGTGTTTTCTATCCAATAGTAATAATAATATGCATATTGTACGAGCAAGAATTGAGTACGAGGCCGTTTGAAATGGGCACCTTTTATCCAGGCTACTCAATATTGCCCCTGCAGCCCAAAGAGGTTTTAAATGCATATTCTCACTTTTTTCTGAGACAATCACTGAATTAGTTATTGATTTCTTCATCTGTAAATGCAATATTTGAGATTTTATTTATTTCTGTCAAATCAAAACGGGAATTCCTACTCAAAGCAAAGGTTGTAAAAGTATACCAGAAATTAATAGAATAAATCATACATAGTTTGATGTTTCTGTGACCAACGGGGAATTATTAATTGATTTATAAAGTTTTAAATTATATTTGGCGAATAAATGTCTGAATATAAAACCAACTTCACCTCGGTCTGGCTACTCATGTGATTTTTTTTTAACCTTTACCTCAATGACGGCCAACTAAGGAACAGTGGGTTAACTGCATTGTTCAGGGGCAGAACGACAGATTTTTGCCTTGTCAGCTCGGGGATTCGAGCCTACAACTTTTCAGCTACTGGCCGAACGCTCTAACCACTAGGCTACCTGTGATGCTAGGATATATATGATATGCAGTGTGAGCTATTGTGAATAAGCCACTACAGTTATGAAATGTATAAAAGAATGGCCATGTATAATGGCCAATAATGGCCATGTAGCCAAGTGTGTGCCGACGGAATCTTTTTGGTATTTATTAGGATCCCCATTAAAACTTCTTATGGCTGAGATCCCGTTAACGGGATCGATATGACAACAGCCAGTGAAAGTGCAGGGCGCCAAATTCAAACAACAGAAATCTCGTAATTAAAATTCCTCAAACATACAAATATTTTACACCATTTTAAAGATAAACTTGTTGTTAATCCCACCACACTGTCCAATTTCAAAAAGGCTTTACGACAAAAGCACACCATCTGATTATGTTAGGTCAGTACCTAGTCACAGAAAAACACAGCCATATTTTCCAGCTAAAGAGAGAAGTCACAAAAAGCAGAAATAGAGATAAAATGAATCACTAACCTTTGATGATCTTCATCAGATGACACTCATAGGACTTCATATTACACAATACATGTATGTTTTGTTCGATAAAGTTCATATTTATATCCAAAAATCTCAGTTTACATTGGCGCGTTATGTTCAGTAGTTCCAGAACATCCGGTGATTTTGCAGAGAGCCACATCAATTTACAGAAATACTCATAGTAAACATTGCTAAAAGATACAAGTGTTATGCATGGAATTTTAGATCCACTTCTCCTTAATGCAACCGCTGTGTCAGATTTCAAAAAAGCTTTACCGAAAAAGCACATCATGCAATAATCTGAGTACAGCGCTCAGACAACAAAACAAGCCATACAGATATCCGCCATATTGTGGAGTCAACAGAAGTCAGAAATAGCATTAATAATATTCACTTACCTTTGATGATCATCGGAATGCACTCCCAGGAATCCAAGTTCCACAAGAAATGTTTGATTTGTTCGATAAAGTCCATCATTTATGTCCAAATACCTCCTTTTTGTTTGCGCGTTTAGTACACAATCCAAGCTCACGAGGCAAGTCCAGGCGAAAGTTCTGATGAAAAGTCATATTACAGTTCGTAGAAACATGTCAAACGAAGTATAGAATCAATCTTTAGGATGTTTTTATCATAAATCTTCAATAATGTTCCAACCGGAGAATTCCTTTGTCTGTAGAAATGCGATGGAACGCAGGTCGCTCTCACATGAGCGCGCGTGATCAGCTCATGCCACTCTGGCAGACCCCTGACTCAATCAGCTCCCATTCCCTCCTCCTTCACAGTAGAAGCATCAAACAAGGTTCTAAAGACTGTTGACATCTAGTGTAAGCCTTATGAAGTGCAATATGACCAGAATTCCACTGTATCTTGGATAGGCAAAGAGTTGAAAAATTACAAACCTCAGATTTCCCACTTCCTGGTTGGATTTTTTCTCAGGTTTTTGCCTGCCATATGAGTTCTGTTATACTCACAGACATCATTCAAACAGTTTTAGAAACTTCAGAGTGTTTTCTATCCAAATCTACTAATAATATGCGTATATTAGCAACTGGGCCTGAGTAGCAGGCAGTTTACTCTGGGCACCTTATTCATCCAAGCTACTCAATACTACCCCCAGCCATAAGAAGTTAATTAAACGCTGCAAAAGTATCAGAATTGTTCACTTCTCTCATTGACTTCTCAAACCCCGGCTTGGTCCGCTTCGCAGGCGTTCTTTGAAGTCTCGCGTTGTTGCGTCTCTGGGTTTAGAAACTGGTAGTGGGGGAACAGGAAGTTCCGCGCAGGCGCGCATCATTCTTCAGAATAAAGGATACGTCAGAATTGTGCAGTCGAGACGACAATTTCTGTGTCCTTTTCAAATATATTACTACTGGTATGTAATAGCACGTTCTAATATCGAAAGAACATGTCATAACATGCTAGGTTACAATTACGTCAAGTTATTATCACGTTTTATAAAGGTTTTATGTGCTATGTTTTGTGTCAAACCGCGTGAGTGAACGTGATAATTTGTCAATAGAGACTTTGGGTTAGTCTCTGAGTGGATGTGTATACTTTCGTCAATGTAATTTCATAAAGGATCAATTTATTTGAGATTTCTGGGTTCGTTTTACATGTCGCTTTTGGTTTTGTGTAAAATTCACGAGCTGGTAAAATGGCGGTTCCCACTCGGTCTGCATCAACGGACTTCAGTGCAGGCAGTGAGGGTGCAGCAGAGAGACACTTTTACGGTTGCACTACTGTTTTGGAGCTAAATGCAATGATTATCAGTTTTCTACATGTAAACTAATATTCAGAGACATTCAGTTGTTTCTGTCTATCTATACATGTTAGTATGGTGTGAACGGAACTACTATTGTTTTTGATTGGAATAATACAGTGAAGACAAGGTTATTCAGGAAAATAGTACATAGTGCTTCCTACAACATACTGCAACCTTGTACTAAATGTTTTTTTTTTGTAATTTATGTATTTATGTGAATTCAGGAAATCTACTATAGATTAGGTGCGTTTAGAGTTGTGTAGCCTAATTTAAAGTGTATACTTTGTCTAATGTGAATTAATTAATGTTTTGTTGTCAATGCTTAGCGACCAGATCTATTGCAATTACATCAGTGCTTGACTTGCCTGCACTCAGCCCGCACACCCGGGCTGAGTACCGACACCTCAAATTTCTACTGTTTTAGCTCATGTTCCTCTTATAGAATATTAGCTCAAAATTATTGTGGAGCTCCTGCACCTAAATATAAACAATATTCTTTTAGAATTAATAACGTGCCAGAACTGTCAAGATTAACTTTTGTGTCTGTTTGTCTTTATTACTACAGGCTGACTCAGATTAAGTCTGAGGTTTGTAACATCAACAGTGAGGACAAACCCAGCCTGCCTCTCTCCTTCCACACTGAGTCCAAACCTACAGTCACTGGGTCCTGATTGTGACAGTGGAGCCCAGTTTGCACAGCAGGATCCAGAGATGGCATCAGTGAAGCTGGAAGACTGCAGTCAAACACTGGAGCTGAATGTCAACATTAAAGATGAAGAAGAGGAGGAGAAGATTGGGGAATCTGTTTCTCATGGTAAGAGCAGGGTTCTATCTATCCAAGTTTGTTGTTCGTTCCAACTTCCCACTGTGCATGAAAAGTTGCTGTAGAACTGTTTCATGATGAACTGTTTCAATGAGAAGGTAGATGTTATTTCATGCTACTGACACTTGCATGGTTTGACACCAGAATTGACAGCATTTGTTTTATTCACTGGGCTATCTGGAGTGTTCAGAGAGTAGACTAAAGAAGTGAAGTAGACAAACTGCCAGGGTTTTAAAGTTCTATGAAGGGAGTCTGTGTAGTTTCTAACCGTTGGGATAGTGAATGGAGGATGATATGGCTCATAATTTTAATGACATGAGATACTTTCAGATTATTTTTATTCCCCTTTGTATTACACAGCCTACTTATATGAATACATACAGTACCAGCCTACTGATATGAATACATACAGTACCAGACTACTGATATGAATACATACAGTACCAGCCTACTGATATGAATACATACAGTACCAGACTACTGATATGAATACATACGGTACCAGCCTACTGATATGAACACATGCAGTACCAGGCTACTGATATGAATACATACAGTACCAGACTACTGATATGAATACATACGGTACCAGCCTACTGATATGAATACATACAGTACCAGCCTACAAATATGAATACATGCAGTACCAGGCTACTGATATGAATACATACAGTACCAGCCTACTGATATGAATACATACAGTACCAGCCTACTGATATGAATACATACAGTACCAGACTACTGATATGAATACATACAGTACCAGCCTACTGATATGAATACATACAGTACCAGCCTACTGATATGAATACATAGTGTACCAGACTACTGATATGAATACATACAGTGCCAGCCTACTGATATGAATACATACAGTACCAGCCTACTGATATGAATACATACAGTACCAGACTACTGATATGAATACATACAGTACCAGCCTACTGATATGAATACATACAGTACCAGCCTACTGATATGAATACATAGTGTACCAGACTACTGATATGAATACATACAGTGCATTCGTAAAGTATTCAGACACCTTGACTTTTTCCACATTTTGTTACGTTACAGCCTTATTTGAAAATGGATTAAATAAGAAACGGTCCTCATCAATCTACACACAATACCCCATAATGACAAAGCACACACAGGTTTTTAGAAATGTTTTCACATTTATAAAAGCTTTTTTTTTTTTAAACAGATACCTTATTTACATAAGTATTCAGACCCTTTACTATGAGACTCGATATTGAGATCGGGTGCATCTTGTTTCCATTGACTATCCTTGAGATGTTTTACAACTTGATTGGAGTCCACCTGTGGTAAATTCAATTGATTGGACATGATTTGCAAAGGTACACACCTGTCTATATAAGGTCCCACATTTGACAGTGCATGTCAGAGCAAAAACCAAGCCATGAGGTCGAAGGAATTGTCCGTAAAGCTCCATGAAAGGAAATGTTTACAAACTGGTAAAATGGCAGTGCCACTCGGTCTGCATCAACAAACTTCATCCGCAGAGGGAGACAATTTTACGGTTGTACTACTGTGTTGTGTTTTTGAAGTAATACACTGAAGACAAGGTTATTAAGGAAAATAGCACATGGTGCTGCCTAAAACTAACTAACCTTGTACTAAATGGTTTTTGAGTCGTTTATGCATTTATCTACTACAGGTTAAGTATTAGCTCAAAAGTATTGTGGAGCTCCTGCACCTAAATATAAACAGTACCGGCACCCAAAATGTTTATCGGCAAATATTTCAGTCCAAGTCAAGCACTGAATTAGATATTTGAACAAGAAAAAATATAATATTTTTTAGAGAATAAAGACGTTGCCAGAACTTTCAAGAAAATAACTTTTGTCTGTTTCTCTTCTCCTACTTGCCGACTCAGGTATGAGGCCGGTAACATCAACAGTGAGGACAAACCCAGCCTGCCTCTCTCCTTCCACACGGAGTCCAAGCATACAGTCACTGGGTCCTGATTGTGACAGTGGAGCCCAGTTTGCACTGCAGGATCCAGAGATGGCATCAGTGAAGCTAGAAGACTGCAGTCAAACACTGGAGCTGAATGCCAACATTAAAGATGGAGAAGATTGGTAAGAGCAGGTTCTATCTATCTGTAAATTAGACCTCCTTAAGTTATAACCCAGTCTATTGATAGGTTGACTTCTGTAATTCTGACATCACATCCCTGAACAACTGGGTTATCTGGAGTGACTAAAGAAGTGAAGTAGACAAACTGCCAGTGTTTTAAAGTTCTAGGAAATGAGTCTGTATAGTTGAAATGAGTGAGAGGAGGATGAAAATACTAATAATTTTCATTCTTTTTGTCTTTGACTGTTGAAAAGATTTTAGGACTGAGACCCCATTTAGTCAACTGGTAGATTGTTTGGTTGATAGATAGGCTGTTGGTCAACCAGGCTTTTTTTAGTCAAGCAGTGGCAAATATATATATATACAGTATATATACACTGCTCAAAAAAATAAAGGGAACACTTAAACAACACAATGTAACTCCAAGTCAATCACACTTCTGTGAAATCAAACTGTCCACTTAGGAAGCAACACTGATTGACAATACATTTCACATGCTGTTGTGCAAATGGAATAGACAAAAGGTGGAAATTATAGGCAATTAGTAAGACACCCCCAAAAAAGGAATGGTTCTGCAGGTGGTGACCACACACCACTTCTCAGTTCCTATGCTTCCTGGCTAATGTTTTGGTCACTTTTGAATGCTGGCGGTGCTTTCACTCTAGTGGTAGCATGAGACAGAGTCTACAACCCACACAAGTGGCTCAGGTAGTGCAGTTCATCCAGGATGGCACATCAATGCGAGCTGTGGCAAAAAGGTTTGTTGTGTCTGTCAGCGTATTGTCCAGAGCATGGAGGTGCTACCAGGAGACAGGCCAGTACATCAGGAGACGTGGAGGAGGCCGTAGGAGGGCAACAACCCAGCAGCAGGACCGCTACCTCCGCCTTTGTGCAAGGAGTGGCACTGCCAGAGCGCTGCAAAATGACCTCCAGCAGGCCACAAATGTGCATGTGTCAGCATATGGTCTCAAGGGGTCTGAGGATCTCATCTCGGTACCTAATGGCAGTCAGGCTACCTCTGGCGAGCACATGGAGGGCTGTGCGGCCCCACAAAGAAATGCCACCCCACACCATGACTGACCCACCGCCAAACCGGTCATGCTGGAGGATGTTGCAGGCAGCAGAACGTTCTCCACGGCGTCTCCAGACTCTGTCACGTCTGTCACATGTGCTCAGGTGCTCAGTGTGAACCTGCTTTCATCTGTGAAGAGCACAGGGCGCCAGTGGCGAATTTGACAATCTTGGTGTTCTCTGGCAAATGCCAAACGTCCTGCACGGTGTTGGGCTGTAAGCACAACCCCCACCTGTGGACGTCGGGCCCTCATACCACCCTCATGGAGTCTGTTTCTGACCGTTTGAGCAGACACATGCACATTTGTGGCCTGCTGGAGGTCATTTTGCAGGGCTCTGGCAGTGCACCTCCATGCAAAAAGGCGGAGGTAGCGGTCCTGCTGCTGGGTTATTGCCCTCCTACGGCCTCCTCCACGTCTCCTGATGTACTGGCCTGTCTCCTGGTAGTGCCTCCATGCTCTGGACACTACGCTGACAGACACAACAAACCTTTTTGCCACAGCTCGCATTGATGTGCCATCCTGGATGAACTGCACTACCTGTGCCACTTGTGTGGGTTGTAGACTCCGTCTCATGCTACCACTAGAGTGAAAGCACCGCCAGCATTCAAAAGTGACCAAAACATCAGCCAGGAAGCATAGGAACTGAGAAGTGGTGTGTGGTCACCACCTGCAGAACCATTCCTTTTTTGGGGGTGTCTTACTAATTGCCTATAATTTCCACCTTTTGTCTATTCCATTTGCACAACAGCATGTGAAATTTATTGTCAATCAGTGTTGCTTCCTAAGTGGACAGTTTGATTTCACAGAAGTGTGATTGACTTGGAGTTACATTGTGTTGTTTAAGTGTTCCCTTTATTTTTTTGAGCAGTGTATAAAAATGTATGGCACATGAGCCATCTGTCTGATTCACGGCTGTCTGAGTGGACTAATCCATTGTCTGTCTGAGTGGACTCGTCCATTGCGGAGGGAATGGCACACCACTATCACCATCATTTCTAATCTACAATGTTTGTTTGGTTACGGTAATGCATTCAATACATTATTATTACAGTCTTACCATTGTCATTGTAGGAGTGGACACATTGTTTGCAGAGCGTATAACTTAGTCTACACTTGAGAAGTTTTGGTGTATTTCATTCCATTTAGGAGTTGTCAATTTATTCATTGTGTTTTGTTTAGTGTGCTCCTGTCAATGTTGAGTAAGGACACACACACGTGATTACTCATTGAAGTAGTCCTATAGACTAGCTGGCCTCTGTGTAAATGTAGGCCTATAAATGTGCCCATTTGGGGATCTGATGCTTTTTCTGATTGTCTTAACTCACCGTCACTGTGGAGTTAATCAAATATAAAAATGTTCAGCTCAAACAGCAAGTATGTGAAGTCTGTTTCTACATCCATTGAGAATGATAATAGTTCCTCAACGTAGCCTATTTGAAAATGTCCAGCTCTCTCCCTTTTGATAACCACCAAAACTGTCATGCTCTGATCCGGTGGAAACGTCATAAAACAGGCCTACCTAATTACTTCTTATCCTTTGTGCAAAATATCCCTACGTCTGTCTGTCTGGAGCTCGCTGTCATGGGAAACTGAGGGCCCAAAATATTTTATACAATGTTGCAAGTTTACTAGCACAGGCCAGACCAAATTAATAGTTGATACAATGTTTCAAGTTTCTTGCAGACAGGCCATGTGTAGCCAATTTGATTCATATGATATTTATTTCATCAGGATATTTTCTACCTGCAGGCTGCGATTGTTTTTATTTGTTGGCTTTATGTAAGCTAGTTTTGGCAATGGCAATAGAAGTTACTTTTAGATTTGTGTAATTTTATTTTAGATATAATTTTGATTAACCACGTGACATTGATTTGAGATAAATAGACTTTATATATAAATATCTGTGCATGCGGACTAGTGATGTCCTGTTCAGTTTGAGAACCTGAAGATGAGGAAAACTAGAGCTACGGCTATAATTGGTTTGAATGAAAACAATGTTTCATTGCACATAGTTATTGACCTCACAATAAGCCACATTCAAGTAATTTACATAACTTACATTACTATGAAGCGGTAGACGCGGAGATGAACAACGCTACATTAGCAGCTAATTGGCATTTCATTTTTGAGGGGCATTGAAGTTTGAATGTAAAATGTTGCAACTGTGGTGGGGATCATATTCCCGAATTCCCAGAGTGCCCTGTTAGGGTGAAAGAGGTTGAGGTGTCAAGGATCAGGACTGTTCAGCAAATCTGCCATGTGGAGGCAGTGAAGAGGGGCAAGGAGCCACAGTTCTGAAGAAGATATGGTGGTGGATGCAACGCAACCAGTTGCAAATGTTGTACGTCAATCAAGTGATCTGGATACACTTATTGTGAAGAAAATGCCACGTGATCAAGACAAAGGAGATGATTGTGGACTACAGGAAAAAGAGGACCGAGCACACCCCCATTCTCATCGACGGGGCTGCAGTGGTGCAGGTTGAGAGCTTCAAGTTCCTTGGTGTCCATATCACCAACAAACTAACATGGTCCAAGCACACCAAGACAGCCGTGAAGCAGGCATGACAAAACCTATTGCATCATTGCCTGTTATGGCAATGCTCGGCCTCCGACCGCAAGGCACTACAGAGGGTAGTGCGAACGGCCCAGTACATCACTGGGGCCAAGCTTCCTGGACATAATTATATCTACAGCTGAGAAGTTTTTGGCCTCCAAGACTTCACAGACTACTGTCGCCAGAAAATGTTCCAGCCTTAGAGGATCCTTTTGAGCCTGTGTAGGAACCTGATTAGAACAGAAAAGCAGGCTGATTTTAGTTTGTATTATTTATTTTTTATACCGTATGTACTGAACAAAAATATAAACGCGACATGTAAAGTGTCCCATGTTTCATCCCATAAATGTTCCATACACACACAAAGCTTATTTCTCTCAAATGTTGTGCACAAATTTGTTTACATCCCTATTAGTGAGCATTTCTCCTTTGCCAAGATAATCCGCCTACCTGACAGGTGTGGCATATCAAGAAGCTGATTAAATTGCATGATCATCATTACACAGGTGCACCTTGTGCTGGGGACAAGAGTAGCTGAGAAGGTGCTGCCTTGGCAGCAGCTAATGGGGATCCCTAATAAATATAAAATGAAAATGCCACTAAAATGTGCAGTTATGTCACACGACCCAATCCAACAGATGTCTCAAGTTTTGAGAGAGCATGTAATTGGCATGCTGACTGCAGGAATGTGCACCATAGATGCTACCAGATAATTTAATGTTCATTTCTCTACCATAAGCCGCCTCCAAGTTGTTTTTGAGAATTTAGCGGTATGCCCAACAAGCCTCTCAATTGCAGACCACGTGTAGGGTGTTGTGTCGGGAGCGGTTTGCTGTTGTCTACAAAGTACTCCATGGTAGCATTGGGTTATGGTATGGGAGACAACGAACGCAATTGTATTTTATCAATGGTAATTTGAATGCACAGAGATACCATGACAAGATCCCGAGGCCCATCGTCCTGCCATTCATCCACCGAAGGATCTGTACACAATCCCTGGAAGCTGAAAATGCCCCAATTCTTCCATGGTCTGCATACTCACTAGACATGTCACCCATTGAGCCTGTTTGGGGTGGTCTGGATCGACGTGTACCACAGCTTGTTCCAGTTCCTGCCAATATATAGCAACTTCGCAATGAGGAATAGGCCCAGAAGCGGCCCTCTTCCGGTGGGCCGGAACTGATTGACTCGGCCCGGAATCAGAATTAATGACTGCCAAGAATCGGCCCAAGTACATCAGGCTGTTTCCATCTACCGGAATTGAGCCAGCTTTGCTGGCATCTTACCAGAATCCCCCCAGAAGCGGCCAGATGCAAATTGAAATAAATGTATACAAAATTACCAGACAGTAATTTTAAATATTACTATTATACATTGTATGCATACAAATTATACCCCTCCACCCCCCAAAAATAACGTCAGAGGAAATGCTGTATGGGACAAGGACATCCTGGCCGGCCAAACCCTCCCCTAACTCAGACGACGCTGGGCCAATCGTGCGTCGCCTCATGGGTCTCCTGGTCACGGCCGGCACTGGCATCGTACTTGTAGCAATGCAGTTCGCACTGCGACTGCTGCGTTAATGCTTATCAGTTGCCATGTACAAAGTATCAAAATAGTCAAATACAACTTAAACCGGACTCTAAAATTATTTAATTTAAATGTTAATTGTATTTTTTTAAATCACAGAAACAATGAAAAAATATGGACAAATAAATAATGAAATGTTAATTATATACAGACGCCCGTTTAATCATCTGCCAGAGAGTAGCCCCAATCGTCCCGAGACCCAAGTAATACATTTGGGAGGAGGAGAGGGCGGGAGCAGCAGCAGAGCAGCAGCTACCCCTTCTCATGTAACAGGGTAGGGCCTTTCCAAGGATCCCGCAATGCACGGACGGTGTTAGTGGGGGGACAGGAAGTTCCCGACAGGCGCGCACCATTCTTCAGAATAAAAAAGCGCCAGAACTGTGCAGTCAAGAAGGTATCTTTTGTGCCCGTTTCCCTTTATTGCTACAGGTACGTAATAGCACGTTTACATTTTCTAATTTCGAAAAAACATGTCATTCCATGCTAGGTAACAAATCCATTAAATTATTATCACGTTTGGTAAAGGTTTGATGTGATATTTTTGTGTCAAACCGAGTGAAGAACGTGGTGACGTTATAGTATTTTACAAGTCACGTACCTAGAGACGTTGGGTTTGTCTTAGTGGATGTACATATTCTGCTCATGTTAATTTTCATAAAGAATCCTTTTATTTGAGATTTCTGAGCTGCATGTTATCGGTTTTGTGTAAAATTCACACGCTGGTAAAATGGCGGCGCCGCCTCGGACTGGGTCAACGGACTAAAGTGCAGGCAGTGTGGGTGCAGATCATATTACGGTTGCGCTACTGTTTTGAAGCTGAATGTAATGCTTGTTGGTTTGCTACATGTGTACTAATATTCAGACACATGTTGTTTCTATCTTTATCTATACATTTGAGTATGGTGTGAACGGACATACTACTGGTTTTTGATTGAAACAACGAAGACGCGGTTCTTCAGGAAAATAATACATAGTGCTGCCTGAAACAAACTAACCTTGTACTTCATGGTTTTTGAGTCATTTTATGTGAATTTAGGAAATCTATATATTAAGTGATCTTAACGTTGTGTCCGTTGTGTTTTAATGTTAATGCAATAATGTTTTGATGCCAATGCTCACCTACCTGATCTATTGAAATGAGAGCCGTTCTTGACTTGGACAAGAGTTCACCTTAAATTTCTACTGTTTGAGCTCGTTCCTCTTTATAGAATATTAGCTCAACAGTATTGTGGAGCTCCTGCACCTACATATAAACAGTACTGGCAACTATTTCAGTCCAAGTCAAGCACTGAATTAGATAATTGAACAAAAATAAATATAATATATTTTTAGAGAATAAAGACGTTGCCAGAACTTTCAAGAAAATAACTTTTGTCTGTTTCTCTTCTACTACTTGCCGACTCAGGTATAAGGCCGGTAACATCAACAGAGAGGACAAACCCAGCTCCCCTCTCTCCTTCCACACTGAGTCCAAACCTACAGTCACTGGGTCCTGATTGTGACAGTGGAGCCCAGTTTGCACTGCAGGATCCAGAGATGGCATCAGTGAAGCTGGAAGACTGCAGTCAAACACTGGAGCTGAATGTCAACATTAAAGATGAAGAAGAGGAGAAGATTGGAATATCTGTTTCTCATGGTAAGAGCAGGTTCTAAGTTTGTTGTTCGTTCCAACTTCCCACTGTGTATGAAAAGTTGCAGTAGAACTGTTTCATGATGAACTGTTTCAATGAGAAGGTAGAAGTGCCCACTATTTATAGACTATAGAATTAGAATAATCATTCTATTTCCATGATTCCAAAAGATCACCTTGGTGTTTTGATCTAAATTGCAACATTTGGTTAAAAATATGCACTAGTATCTTTGCCCAGTGTGTAAATTCTCAAATGAGTGCAGGAAATTATTTTAGGTTGAAGTTGAATTGAACACTATAAAACAATCAGAATGGAGAAAGTCCCATTGAACATTTTTTTGAATATAAGTGTTGCCACCCTAGGGTCACGCACTACTCATAAAGCAAATGTAGAACTTTTATTAATCAAAAACATAAAATACCGTCAAAAATGTGAAAAATACCATGGTATGATATTTTTGCCACGTTGCCCAGCCCTATGTTAGAGCAAAAACCAAGCCACGGGGTCGAAGGAATTGTCCGTAGAGGTCCATGGAAGGAAAAATTCACAAGCTGGTAAAATGGCGGCGCTCATCCGGTCTGCGTCAACGGACTTCGGTGCAGGCAGTGTGGGTGCAGCAGAGACAATTTTAAGGTTGCACTACTGTTTTGAAGCTAAATGTAATGATTATCCGTTTCTACATGTGTAAAATATTGACACATTCAGTTTCTGTCTATAAACGATACTATGGTGTGAACGGAAATACAATTGTTTTTTGATTGGAATAATAACGTGAAGAGGGTTAAGGAAAATGGTACATGGTGCTGCCAAAAACTAACTGTAAACTTGTACTAAATGGTTTTTGAGTCTTGTATGCATTTATCTACTACATGTTAAGTATTAGCTCAAAAGTATTGTGGGGCTCCTGCACCTAAATATAAACAGTACCGGCACCCAAAATGAGTATGGGCAACTATTTCAGTCCAAGTCAACCACTGAATTAGATAATTAAACAATAAAAAATATAATATATTTAATAGAGAATAAAGAAAGTGCCAGAACTGTGAAGAAAATAACTTTTGTGTCCGTTTCTCCTCTACTACTTGCCGACTCAGGTATGAGGCCGGTAACATCAACAGTGAGGACAAACCCAGCCTGCCTCTCTCCTTCCACACTGAGTCCAAACCTACAGTCACTGGGTCCTGATTGTGACAGTGGAGCCCAGTTTGCTCTGCAGGATCCAGAGATGGCATCAGTGAAGCTGGAGGACTGCAGTCAAACACTGGAGCTAAATGCCAACATTAAAGATGAAGAAGGGGAGGAGAAGATTGGGAAATCTGTTTCTCATGGTAAGAGCATGTTCTATCTAACTAAGTTTGTTTTAATTCTAACTTCTCACTGTGTATGAAAAGTTGCAGTAGAACTGTTTCAATGATGAACTGTTTCAATGAGAAGGAAGATGTTATTTCATGGTACTGAGACTTGTATGGTTTGACACCAGTATTGCCAGCATTTGTTTTATTAACTGGGCTATCTGGAGTGTTCAGAGTAGAGTGATGAAGTGAAGTAGACAAACTGACAGTGTTTTAAAGTTCTATGAAATGAGTCTGTGTAGTTTCTAACCCTTGTGGTAGTTAGTGGAGGATGATATAGGTCATCATTTTCTTGACTTATGAGATGCTTTTAGAATAGTTTTATTCCCCTTTTGCATTGCACAGCCTACTTGTGTGAATATGTACAGGTAGCCTAGTGGTTAGAGCATTGGGACAGTAACCGAAAGTTTGCTGGATCGAATCCCTGAAGACAAGGTAATAATCTGTTCTGCCCCTGAGCAAGGCAGTTAACCCACTGTTCCCCGGGCACCGAAGACGTGAATGTCGATTATGGCAGCCCTCCGCACCTCTCTGATTCGGGAAGACACATTTCAGTTGAATGCATTCAGTTGTACAACTGACGCGGTATCCCCTCTCCCATTCGGAAAGTATTTAGACTCCTTGACTTTTTCCACGTTTTGTTACGTTACAGCCTTATTCTAAAATGGATTAAATAAACAATGTTCCTTATCAATCTACACACAATGCCCCATAATGAGAAAGCAAATACAGGTTTTTAGAAATGTTTTCACGTTTATATAAAAAAAAAACAGAAGTACCTTATTTACATAGGTATTCAGACCCTTTGCTATGATACTCGACATTGAGCTCAGGTGAATCCTGTTTCCATTTATCAACTTTGAGATGTTTCTACAACTTGATTGTCAACCTGTGGTAAATTCAATTGATTGGAAATGATTTGGAAAGGCACACACCTGTCTATATAAGGTCCCACATTTGACAGTGCGTGTCAGAGCAAAAACCACGCCATGATGTCGAAGTAATTGTCTGTAGAGCATGGTGGTGGTAGCATCATGCAGTGGGGATGTTTTTCAGCGGCAGGGACTGGGAGGCTAGTCAGAGCACTAAGGGAAAAGTTGTCTCTTTGCCTGCGTGAACGGGGGTGCGCTCTTTGTAATTTTCCTTTCCTATTGAAAATACTAGACGCCGTATGAAGTACTATAATTTATTTAGATATTAGACTACCTGACAATTAATTAGAAGTGTTGTTTGGATGAACTTTACCGGTAACTTTTGGGACTTTGTCTGCATGTTGAACTGGTGGATTACTGAACTCAATGACTCCTACTAAACTGACTTTTTAGGATATAAAGAAGGACTGTATCGAACAAAACAAACCATTCATCTTGTAGGTGGGACCCTTGGGATTGCAAACAGGAAGATCTTCAAAGGTAAGTGATTTATTTTATTGCTATTTGGGATCTTGTGATGCCTGTGCTGGTTTGAAAAATATGTTGTGGGGTGCTGATCTCAGATAATCGAATGCTCTGCTTTCGCCGTGAAGCCTATTGTAAATCGGACAACGCGGTTCGATTACCAAGATTCTAAGCTAAAGAATGGTGTATAACACTTGTATTTTCATGAATGTTTAATATTAATATTTTGAATTTGGCGCTCTGCAATTTCACCGGTTGTTGTCGCAGGTGGACTGCTAGCGGTACACTGATCCCTAACAGGTTTTAATGGATCAGTCGTCTACCAGGCTACACTCTACGATTGGGGGAGGTGGGAGAGGATGCGTTGGATGTCTCGGTTAGGTAGACAGTAGAATGGGGTGCAGTGTTTTACAGTTAGCATAGATTTATTTTTGTTTGTTCCAACAGATCTTTACATATTTTTCTCACTACAAAATATTCCTGCGTTCCTTCTGGTTACTAAACATATTTTAGACATGTCTTTATGCTATAGCTTATTCCATGTTTACATCTTTGGTTAAACTGAAATGTACTTTGTGGAATGTCCGTGGAGTTTGTAAACTATCCAAGCTTAAACAGGTTATTACTAGGCTTAAACAGCTTCATTAATCTATTGTGTTCCTAAAATACACTCACTTGTTGAAGGATGAGCTACTTAAAGTATGCAGGAGATGGCAAGTAATAGCATCCTGTTTCTCCTCTCATTCTCATGGTGTTATGGTTTTAATTCACAAATCTCTTCCGTTTCAAGTGAATAATATTATAACTGATACATCTGGTATCAGGGAGGGAACTCTTTGAATGAGCATGTTAATGTTTATGGTCCTAATGATGAAATCCCACATTTTTTGAGAATTTATTTCTGTTGATAACCTCCCTTCCTGGTAAAGTCCTAATGGCAGGGGATTTTAATTGATCCTCATCTAGATCACTCCTCTGGTTTAGACACTTCCCACTAGCAGAGTAGAAAGAAATTACAGCTTTTCATTAAGGACTTAAATCTATGTGAACCTTGGAGGACTCAGAACCAGAGTAAAAGGGAGTATTCCTGTTACTCGTCAACATTTTAAATAATTTTCTCATACAGACTACTTTTTAGTTTCTTGCTCATTGCTTCCCAATGTAGCAGGGCGTGGCTATGATAGTATTGTTCTGAGTGACCGTTCCCATGAGTCATTATTTTATAGGCATACAAAACTAGTATGGTGTTTGCGTCCCAGATGGTTACAGGACCCAGACTTCTTACATTACGTTGGAGTGCATAAAGATGTTTATTTTACATTGAACACTGACCAAACGACAGCGAGTACCAGATGGAAGGCTTTCAAAGCACATATTAGTTATGTGTAATATCACAAAAATATACATATCTAGCAAGATATGTGAAATATTACAGTATTTGTTTGAAAACTAGCAAAGAATAGCTCCACCTATAACAGTAACGCTAGTTAGTGAAGCCTGAGACTAACGTTACAGTATGGACAGTCCAAAATAGTTGTAGATGATCCACAACACAGGGTCTTTTGCTAGTAGCTACCAAGTAACAGTGGCCCTCCCATATAGCATTCATGTAGTATACCATGATACGTTTACAAACCAAAAAAAGTATCAAAGATCAGAAATGAACAGCCTACGTGAGAAAAAGATGCCATTGAATATGTGCTACATTACCCAAAGTTCCTTTGCATGTGAATGTCAATCATTTTAGTCCAAGGATATGATCGAAAGGCCTCCATCATTCCTAAATGGAAGAGGTTTGGAACCACCAATACTTTTTTAGGAAGCTGGACACCCAGCCAAACTGAGACATAAGTTGAGAAGGACCTTGGTCAGGGAGGTGACCAAGAAGCCGATGGTCACTCTGACAGAGCTCCTCTGTGGCGAAGGGAGAACCTTCCAGAAGGACAACTATCTCTGCAGCACTCCACTAATCATGCCTTTATGGTAGAGTGCCCAGATGGAAGCCACTCTTCAGTAAAAGGCTCATGACAACCTGCTTGGAGTTTGCCAAAAGACACCGAAAGGACTCAGATCATGAGAAACAAGATTCTCTGGTCTGATAAAACCAAGATTGAAGTCTTTGGCCTTAATGTCAAGCATCACGCCTGGAGGAAACCTGGCACCATCCCTACAGTGAAGCATGGTGGTGGCAGGAGCAATTTGTGGGGATGTTTTTCAGCGGCATGGACTGGGAGACTAGTCAGGATCGATTGAAAGATGAACGGCGCAAAGTTCAACGAAGTACAGATAGATCCTTTATGAAAACCTGCTCCACAGCACTCAGGACCTCACACTGGGGGTGACGGTTCACCTTCCAACAGGACGACTACCCTAAACACAAAGCTAAGACAACACAGGAGTGTCTTCGGGACAAGTCTCTGAATGTCCTTGAGTGGCCCAGCCAAAGCCCAGACTTGAACCCAATCGAATATCTCTGGAGAGATATGAAAACAGCTGTGCGGCGACACGTCTACAGAGAAGAATGCGAGAAACTCCCCAATACAGCTATGCCAAAGCCTGTAGCGTCATACCCAAGAAGACTCAAGGCTGTAATCGCTGACAACTGTGCTTCATCAAAGTATGGAGTAAGGGTTCTGAATATTTATGTAAATGTAATATTTCCGTTTCGGGAAAAAATGTAAATGTTCCAATCATTTTTCGTTGATATTAGAAACAATTTAAATAAGGGCTGTGTTTCGTGTTGGCTTACCCTGGCGTGACGATTTGATAACCATGTAAATCTCTCTCGGACAAGGTGACTTATCAATATATTAGTCTTTATTTCCTCTCAGATTATAAAATGCTAATTAGCATCAAAGTAGACATCATGCAAAACAACCAATCACCGCAAGCTCCTGCATGTCATCTCTAGCTGACACCTTTGCTAACAGGTATTGTGTCAATTTAAAACTTGCACAAGACAGTTCACAGAATTGTACGTTTTAAATAAATGTAGCCTATTTATTCATTACTAAATGTAGCTAACATTAGTTAACCCAGAGATCCTTACCGTTGCCTAGATTTGTCAGTCTTGTTCAGATCATGGCATTTGTAGTTTTATGATAGTGTTGGTCAATTTCTTCAACAGATGATCAGGTCTATATAATTATCAACCATACATTAGTAATGGAACGGAAATACTTTTTGTTTAACTTCTTGCCACTGGGGGGTGCCATTTCGACATAGTACAAAGTCGTTCCCAAATCAAACTGCCTCGTACTCAATTCTTGCTCGTACAATATGCATATTATTATTACTATTGGATAGAAAACACTCTAGTTTCTAAAACCGTTTGAATTATGTCTGAGTGAAACAGAACTGGACTTAGAGCAATTTTCCTATGAGGATTTGAAAATGCTCAAATCTGCTCGCTGTTCCCAGAACAGTATATTAATTTGCCTGTCCTCTATTGGTTGAGATGCACTGCATACGCCTTCCTCTGGGTGTCAGCGAATAGAGGGTCTTGAAATGGAGTCTCTAGGCAGAGCTGAAAGTCTATAAATTGATTGGAAACGAGGTGTATCGTTCTTTTCCCCTTCGCTCTGACGCACTGAGGACCTTGGCACGTTCTTCTGGAAACATCGGTTATAGATCTTAGACATTTCCGGCGGTGTTTTTATTCGATATATACTTTAAAGACATCGTAATCTTGTTATTTTTAACCGAATTATATCAGTTTGTCAGTATATTGCGATTTTCGGGTATTTATTTTCTTGGCGCTGTAGGAAGTTGGGTATCTCGCTCTCATGCTATTGTTTACTGCTAATTGCAACGTGGAAGACGACGTTCTCCAACCTAGCAACGATTCTTTTGGACAAAGGACACCTATCCCAAGATTCTGTTGAGAGTTCATCGAAAAGTAAGATCTATTTATGCTGATAATTTATTGTTCTGTTGAAAAAAGTCAAATGCATAAGACGCCATTACTTGCAGTGTAGCCTTGTTTTATCGCACGCTGTATTTTGAAGTAACGTTAATTTTAAAAATGTAATCCAGCGTTTGCTTTAAGAACTAATTTGTCTTTCAATTGCTGTCCAACCTGTATTTTTTGTCAAGTTTTGGAATAGTTACTGATTAGAATAGGTGCCTCTTCAAAGATTTCTCCTGACATTTTCTGGGCAGCTTTGCTACTTTTGTCATTGTATAACCACGATTTGTGGCGCTAAATATGCACATTTTCGAACAAACTCTATATGCATTGTGTAATATGATGTTATAGGACTGTCATCTGAAGAATTCTGAGAAGGTTAGTGAAAAAATTAATATATTTGGTGGTTTATACGTTATTGCTATTTTTGCCTTGAATCAATGCAGTTGTGATGTTTGCTATTGTGGTAAGCTAATATAACGCTATATTGTGTTTTCGCTCTAAAACACTTAGAAAATCTGAAATATTGTCTGGATTCACAAGATCTGTGTCTTTCATCTGCTGCCCGCTGTGTATTTTTAAGAAATGTTATATGATGAGTAATTAGCTAATACACGATGGTCTCTGTAGTTATTCTAGTCGCTTTGGTGAGAGTTGTGATGGTGGCTGCAATGGTAAACTATGATTTATACCTGAAATATGCACATTTTTCTAACAAAACATGCTATACAATAATATGTTATCAGACTGTCATCTGATGAGGTTGTTTCTTGGTTAGTGGCTATTTATATCTTTATTTGGTCGAATTTAAGATAGCTACTGATGGAGTAAAAAAATGGTGGAGTAAGAAAAGTGGTGTCTTGCTAACGTGGTTTGCTAATAGATTTACATATTGTGTCTTCCCTGTAAAACATTTTAAAAATCAGAAATGATGGCTTTATTCACAAGATGTGTATCTTTCATTTGGTGTCTTGGACTTGTGATTTCATGAAAATTTTATTATATGATATCCCTGTGGCTTCAGGCTAGGCTATGCTAGTCAGCTTTTGTGATGGGGGTGCTCCCGGATCCGGGTTTGGTAGGCGTTAGAGGTTAAGTATTAAAATTCTCCTTTAATAATACAATTGTAGGCAGCTGTTGGTACAGTATATGATAGCTCTCCCCAGGTTCTGCAAAATGTCTAAGACATCCTGTAACTCATATAGCCTCTCCAGTCCTCCGTGTGACTTTCCCTGGCAACAACATTTTAATAAATCTACCCTCCCCATGACAGCAGCAACCATCTTGTCAGCAATTAAAAGCTCAGAAGTGGGTTTGACTGAAACTTGATCTTTCATCACAAGTATAGGATCATAAGGTGAACGAGTCCAAGCATCTTCTGACAGGTGGCTGTTTTCATTAGGCCTGAGGTAGCCTTGTGTTCTCAGGAAACCAGTCGTATTCTCAGAACCTCATAGGCAGGTGTGGCCCAGACATGAGGAGTATGAACGTAGGCGGTTTCCGCCTTCTGATCGTGTCTGAAGGGCACAACACTCAAAACAGGTGTTAACACACACACACACACAGAGAGGTCTCCTGAAGAGGAGACCTTACAGTTTATCATAACACAATGTATTAACCGTTTAAAATGTTTAACCCTTTCAATAGCCACATTAGCAGCTAATTATATTTCATTTTTGTGGGGGTAAATACAGATGACTATCTTTGTCATCTTGTCCCAGAAATTTACACGGTTATCAAAACGTCATTCCAGGGTAAGCCTACATGAAACACAGCCCTTATTTAAGTGTTTATAAAATCCCCAACGGGAAAAAATGAATGGTGGAAACAGGATTGGAACCATTTCATGTTTGGCTGCTAGGTTTTATGGGTATTATGATTTATACTGTGGTACTCTATTGGTATGCAGCTACTTGGGTGTGGATGAGGTGAGACGGCGGATAAGAAAAAAAATGGGATTTCAATGGGGGATTGCACAAGCTTTCTGGAAGATCTGATGAAGGAGAAGATGGTGGACAAGAAGAAAAGTGGAATGTTTTGAGTGAATATGGAATGGAGGATGACACAGAGCCTTTAGAAGAGCTACAGGAGCGAAGTGAATGTGACGAGTGAGGATGAATTAACTGCGACGGCAGGTGTAGTGTAGTCAGGGAGGAGCTGAGTGTAGAGAGAAGCAGTGTGGTAAAGCCGAGGTAAAACAGAGCCCTCAGGTGACCAAAAGCCCTGTCCGCCTCAGCCGACCACTGCAAACGCACCGGTCCTCCCTTCAGCAGTGAGGTAATGGGAGCTGCTACCTGACCAAAGCCCCGGATGAACCTCCGGTAGTGGTTGGCAAACCCTAGAAACCGCTGCACTTTCTTTACCGTGGTGGGAGTCGGCCAATTACGCACAGCTGAAATGCGGTCACTCTCCATCTCCACCCCTGATGTGGAAATGCGATACCCTAGGAAGGAGACGGCCTGCTGGAAGAACAGGCATTTCTCAGCCTTGACGTACAGGTCATACTCCAACAGTCGTCCAAGTACCCTGCGCACCAAGGACACATACTCGGGCGCGTGTAGCGGAGTATATCAGAATGTCATCGATATACACCACCACACCCTGCCCGTGCAGGTTCCTGAAAATCTTGTCTACAAAGGATTGGAAGACTGATGGAGCATTCATCAACCCGTATGGCATGACAAGGTACTCATAATGGCCTGATGTGGTACTAAACGCCGTCTTCCACTCTTCTCCCTCCCGGATACGCACCAGGTTGTAAGCGCTCCTGAGATCCAATTTTGTGAAGAAGTGTGCCCCGTGCATTGACTCGATCGCACTGGCTATGAGAGGTAGCGGGTAACTGTACCTCACAGTGATTTGGTTAATGCCTCGATAGTCAATACACGGACGCAGACCTCTATCCTTCTTCTTCACAAAAAAGAAACTCGAGGAGGCAGGTGAAGTGGCGGGCCGAATGTGCCCCTGCCCCAGAGATTCGGAAACATTTGTTTCCATAGCCGCCGTCTCCTCTTGCGACAGGGGATACACGTGACTCCTGGGAAGTGCTACGTTTACCAGGAGATTTATCGCACAATCCCCCCCGTCGATGGGATGGTAATTGAGTCGCCTTCTTACCGAAGGCGAGAGCCAAATCGGTATATTCAGAGGGGATGCGCACGGTGGAGACCTGGTCTAGGCTTTCCACTGTAGTAGCACCGATGGAAACCCCTAAACACCTCCTTGAGCACTTTCGTGACCACCCCGTGAGAGCGGTCTGTTGCCATGAAATAGTGGGGTCATGACAGGCCAACCAGGGTAGGCCCAGCACCACTGGAAACGCAGGAGAATCAATAAGGAAGAGACTGATTCTCTCCTTGTGACCCTCCTGCGTAACCATGCCCAGTGGAGCGGTGGCCTCCATAGTCGACCATTAGGGTCAGGGCTAACTATCTAGGGCGTGCACAGGGAAGGGCATATCCACAGGAACAATGGGGATCCCTAAAAATGATCTGTCAATAAAATTCCCAGCTGCGCCTGAATCTACGAGCGCCTTAAGCTGGGAATGCGGGGAAAATTAATAAACAAAAACATGTGAGCAACCAGGGACTCTGGGTGAGCCTGGTGCCGACTCACCTGGGGTGACACGAGAGTGCCCTGTCTGCTGCCTCGACTCCCAGAGGAACCTCCCCAGCACCGACTGGCAGTGTGCCCTCTGCGGCCACAGATGGTGCATGGAATGGCCCCGCCTCCTGTCGCCCTAAGTGCAGCACCTCCCAGCTCCATGGGCGTCGGCGCGGTGGTGATGGGAGATGGAATCGACAGACCCCGATCTGGATGTCCGCGGGTAGCCAGCACGTTATCCAGCCGGATGGACAGGTCCGCCAGCTGCTTGAATGTGAGAGTGGTGTCCCTGCAGGCCAACTCCCGACGGACGTCCTCGTGCAAACTGCACCGGTAGTGATCGATTAGGGCCTTGTCCTTCCATCATGAACTCCTGTGCGCTCCTCGTCCCCTGCCTCAGGTGCACGAGACGTTCACCCGCCGCTCTACCCTCAGGCGGGTGGTCAAAGACTGCCCGAAAGCGGCGGGTGAAATCCATAAGGCGTTGGCCCACTCCAGGGCCTTCCCTGAGAGGCAGGAGACAAGGACGGCCACGCTCTCACGGCCTGAGGGAGCCAGGTGGACGGTTGCCAGGTAGAGCTCTAGCTGGAGCAAGAACCCCTGACATCCCGCCGCCGTACCATCATACTCCCTCGGGAGGGCGAGCCGGATCCCACTGGGACCAGGTGAAGGAGGGGTCATTATAGGTGAAACTGGTGGTGCTGGTGGAGACGCTGGAGGAACTCCTCCTCTCTTCCATCGCTCCATTGTGTGCAGCACGCGGTCCATGGCGCTGCCGAGATGCTGGGGAATAGTAGAGGCCTGCTGGACTCGCTCCTCGACCCCTACTGCAGGGGCACCTGCTCCTGCTGACTCCATTTGAGGTGCGTGTTTCTGTCAAGGCTTTGGGTAACTGGTGAAAAGGAGTCAAGCGCAGGAGAGTTGAGATGCGTGGACAAGGTATTTAATACACGAAAAAACACCAGTATAGAAACAATAGAACGGTGCGTGAAATATACCGGTACCACGAATAAACGGGCGTAGATACAAAGCCCGGCAACAAAATACCAGCCGTCAGATACAGCCATCAACATAGAATAAACACGCACACATACATGTGGGAAACAGAGGGTTAAATACTGAACATGTAATGGATTGGCGATGGCTAGAAGTCCGGTGACTTCGAGCGCCGCCCGAACAAGGAGAGGGACCGACTTCGGCGGAAGTCGTGACAGTTCCTCTTATAGAATATTAGCTCAACAGTATTGTGGAGCTCCTGTGCCTAAATATAAACAGCACCGGCACCTTTTTCAGTCCAAGTCAAGCACTGAATTAGATAATTGAACATATAATATACACTGCTCAAAACAATAAAGGGAACACTAAAATAACACATCCTAGATCTGAATGAAATATTCTTATTAAATACTTTTTTCTTTACATAGTTGAATGTGCTGACAACAAAATCACACACAAATGATCAATGGAAATCAAATTTATCAACCCATGGAGGTCTGGATTTGGAGTCACACTCAAAATTTTAAGAGAAAAGCACACTACAGGCTGATCCAACTTTGATGTAATGTCCTTAAAACAAGTCAAAATGAGGCTCAGTAGTGTGTGTGGCCGCCACGTACCTGTATGACCTCCCTACAACACCTGGGCATGCTCCTGATGAGGTGGCGGATGGTCTCCTGAGGGATCTCCTCCCAGACCTGGACTAAAGCATCCGCCAACTCCTGGACAGTCTGTGGTGCAACGTGGTGTTGGTGGATGGAGCGAGACATGATGTCCCAGATGTGCTCAATTGGATTCAGTTCTGGGGAACGGGCGGGCCAGTCCATAGCATCAATGCCTTCCTCTTGCAGGAACTGCTGACACACTCCAGCCACATGAGGTCTAGCATTGTCTTGCATTAGGAGGAACCCAGGGCCAACCGCACCAGCAAATGGTCTCACAAGGGGTCTGAGGATCTCATCTCGGTACCTAATGGCAGTCAGGCTACCTCTGGCGAGCACATGGAGGGCTGTGCGGACCCCCAAAGAAATGCCACCCCACACCATGACTGACCCACCGCCAATCCGGTCATGCTGGAGGATGTTGCAGGCAGCAGAACGTTCTCCACGGCGTCTCCAGACTGTCACATCTGTCACATGTGCTCAGTATGAACCTGCTTTCATCTGTGAAGAGCACAAATGTCGAATTTGCCAATCTTGGTGTTCTCTGGCAAATGCCAAACGTCCTGCACGGTGTTGGGCTGTAAGCACAACCCCCACCTGTGGACGTCGGGCCCTCATTACCACCCTCATGGAGTCTGTTTCTGACCGTTTGAGCAGACACATGCACATTTGTGGCCTGCTGGAGGTCATTTTGCAGGGCTCTGGCAGTGCTCCTCCTTGCACAAAGGTGGAGGTAGCGGTCCTGCTGCTGGGTTGTTGCCCTCTTACGGCCTCCACATCTCCTGATGTACTGGCCTGTCTCCTGGTGGCGCCTCCATGCTCTGGACACTACGCTGACAGACACAGCAAACCTTCTTGCCACAGCTCGCATTGATGTGCAATCCTGGATGAGCTGCACTACCTGAGCCACTTGTGGGTTGTAGACTCCGTCTCATGCTACCACTAGAGTGAAAACACTGGCAGCATTCAAAAGTGACCAAAACATCAGCCAGGAAGCATAGGAACTGAGAAGTGGTCTGTGGTCACCACCTGCAGAACCACTCCTTTATTGGGGGTGTCTTGCTAATTGCCTATAATTTCCACCTGTTGTCTATTCCATTTGCACAACAGCATGTGAAATGTATTGTCAATCAGTGTTGCTTCCTAAGTGGACAGTTTGATTTCACAGAAGTGTGATTGACTTGGAGTTACATTGTGTTTAACTTCTTGTCAATATGGGGGCGCTGTTTCACCAGTGGAAAAAAGTGGCCAAATTAAACTGCCTCGTACTCAATTCTTGCTCGTACAATATGCATAGTATTATTACTATTGGATAGAAAACACTCTCTAGTTTCTAAAACCGTTTGAATTATTTCTCTGAGTGAAACAGAACTCATTCTGTAGCACTTTTCCTGTCAGCGAGTGAGATTTCAGAAATCCAGGTCCCTGTTCTGAGATCAGTTTATAAGTCCCCATGCAAGCTATGAGGGTACATGCACTGCATACCCCTTCCTCTAGATGTCAGTAAGCGGTGAGACTTTGAATGGAGTCGATTGCGCAATCTGGGACCTTATATTAGACCGTGGAACAGGAAGTACCGTTCTTTTCAACGGTGCGCTTGGCGCATGAAGACATCAGAATGGCGTCCTGCAAACGCTTTCGTTTTAGTATTTCTATATCTCCGGTCATGTTTTTATTCATTATAGGTGTTAAAGACATCATACGGTAGTTAATTTAAACCGACTTATAGCAGTTTATTGCGATTTTCTGGGATTTCTTTGTGACGCGCTTCCATTTGTTGGGCACCTCTCCAGTGGGTGGCTAACATTTAGCGGCTAATTCGACTGGACAAGAGGACATCTTTCAGCCAAAAGACGATTGTTTTGAAGAAAGGACACCTTGCCCAAGATTCGGATTGAAGCTCACCTAATAGTAAGCAGTCTTTATGCTGTTAATTAATTGTTCTGTTGTTAAAAGTAAAATGCATGAGACGGCATTTCTTGCAGTATAGCATTGCGTTATCGCAGCCTGTATTGCGCAGTAAGGTTAATTTTAAAAATGTAATTCAGCGATTGCATTAAGAACTAATTTGTCTTTCATATGCTGTCCACCCTGTGTTTTTTTTGTCAAGTTTATGATTATTTATTGATTAGACTAGGTGACTCTCCAAGATAGCGCCAAAAATTTTCTGGGGAGCTTGGCAACTTTTCTCATTGTATAAGCACTATTTGTGCTGCTAAATATGGACATTTTCAAACAAACTATATGCATTGTGTAATATGATGTTACAGGACTGTCATCTGAAGAATTCTGAGAAGGTTAGTGAAAAAATTATAATTTTGGTGGTGAATACGTTATCGCTATGTTTGGTTGGAATCAATGCTGTTGTTTGGTTTGCTACTGTGCTAAGCTAATATAACGTTATATTGTGTTTTCGCTGTAAAACACTTAGAACATCTGAAATATTGTCTGCATTCACAAGATCTGTGTCTTTCAATTGCTGTACGCGGTGTATTTTTAAGAAATGTTTTATGATGAGTAATTAGGTAATACACGTTGCTCTCTGTAGTTATTCTAGTCGATTTGTGATGGTTGCTGCAATGGTAAACTATGATTTATACCTGAAATATGCACATTTTTCTAACAAAACATGCTATACAATAAATATGTTATCAGACTGTCATCTGATGAGGTTGTTTCTTGGTTAGTGGCTATTTATATCTTTATTTGGCCGAATTTGTGATAGCTACTGATGCAGTAAGAAAATGGTGGAGTAAAAAAAAAGTTGTCTTTTGCTAACGTGGTTAGCTAATAGATTTACATATTTTGTCTTCCCTGTAAAACATTTTATTTTATTCACAAGATCTGTATCTTTCATTTGGTGTCTTGGACTTGTGATTTCATGAACATTTTATTATATGATATCCCTGTGACTTTAGGCTAGGCTATGCTATTCAGCTTTTGTGATGGGGGGGCTCCCGGATCCGGGTTTGGTAGGCGTTAGAGGTTGTGTTCCCTTTATTTTTTTGAGCAGTGTATTTTTAGAGAATAAAGTGCCAGAACTGTCAAGACAATAACTTTTTGTGTCTGTTTCTCATTGTTACTACAGGACTAGAATTAAGTCTGAGGCCGGTAACATCAACAGTGAGGACAAACCCAGCCTGCCTCTCTCCTTCCACACTAAGTCCAAACCCACAGTCACTGGGTCCTGATTGTGACAGTGGGGCCCAGTTTGCACTGCAGGATCCAGAGATGGCATCAGTGAAGCTGGAAGACTGCAGGCAAACACTGGAGCTGAATGTCAACATTAAAGATGAAGAAGAGGAGGAGAAGATTGGGACATCTGTTAATCATGGTAAGAGCAGGTTCTATCTAACTAAGTTTGTTGTTCATTCCAACGTCCCACTGTGTATGAAAAGTTACAGTAGAACTGTTTCATGATGAACTGTTTCAATGAGAAGGTAGATGTTATTTCATGCTACTGATACTTGCATGGTTTGACACCAGTATTGCCAGCATTTGTTTTATTAACTGAGCTATCTGGAGTGCTCAGAGAGTAGACTAAAGTAGTGAAGTAGACAAACTGCCAGTGTTTTAAAGTTCTATGAAGTGAGTCTGTGTAGTTACTAACCCTTGTGATAGTGAGTGGAGGATGACACGCCCCTTTTTAGCTTTCATCTCTTACCCACTTTTAGAATAGTTTTATTCCCCTGTATTGTACAGCCTACTGATATGAATACATATGTCACCCGGTACAGACAGAAGAGGACCGGCCACCCCTTTGAGCCTGGTTCCTCTCTGTTTCTTCCAAGGTTCCTGCTTTCTAGGGAGTTTTTCGTGGCCACTGTGCTTCTACACCTGCATTGCTTGCTCTTTGGGGATTTCGGGTTGGTTTCTGTAAAGGACTTTGTTACAACTTATGTAAAAAGAGCTTCATAAAATACATTTGATTGACATGTATATCACACCAATTGTCTGGTTGTTCTGATATTGTTCACACAGGAGACAATGTTGAGACATTCTCTACATCCAGAGAGCATCAGCAGGAAGATCACAGAGCAAAGAGGTCTCACCACTGCCCACATTGTGAGGAGATTTTCCCATTTCTATCAAAGCTAAAAATACACCTAAAAATACACACAGGAGAAAAGCTTTACTCCTGCTCTGACTGTGGAAAGAGTTTCTCTCATCGGGACACCTTAAAAAGACATGAACATATACACACAGGAGAGAAGCCTTACTCCTGCTCTGACTGTGGAAAGAGTTTCTCTCATCGGGACACCTTAAAACAACATGAACATATACACACAGGAGAGAAGCCTTACTCCTGCTCTGACTGTGGAAAGAGTTTCTCTCATCGGGACACCTTAAAACAACATGAACATTTACACACAGGAGAGAAGCCTTACTCCTGCTCTGACTGTGGAAAGAGGTTCTCTCATCGGAACACCTTAAAACATCACGAACATATACACACAGGAGAGAAGCCTTACTCCTGCTCTGACTGTGGAAAGAGTTTCTCTGTACCAAGCAACCTAAAACAACATGAACATATACACACAGGACATAAGCCTTACTTCTGCTCTGACTGTGGAAAGAGTTTCTCTCAACCAAGCCACCTAAAACAACATGAACGTATACACACAGGAGAGAAGCCTTACTCCTGCTCTGAATGTGGAAAATGCTTCAAAACATCAACTGCACTAAAAGTTCATCAGAGAACACACACAGGAGAGAAGCCTTACTTCTGCTCTGACTGTGGAAAGAGTTTCTCTCGGCCATGCCACCTAAAACAACATGAACGTATACACACAGGAGAGAAGCCTTACTTCTGCTCTGACTGTGGAAAGAGTTTCTCTCAACTGGGCACCTTAAAACAACATGAACGTATACACAAAAGAGAGAAGCCTTACTCCTTTTCGGACTGTGGGGCAAGTTTCTCTCGTCCGGACACCTTAAAACGATCTGAACATATACACACACTGGAGAGAAGCCTTACTCCTGCTCTGACTGGAAAGTGTTTCTCTTGAATGTGCCATTTAAAAAGACACCAAGGGAAACAAGAGAGGAGCCTTACCACTGATCTGACTGTAGAAAATGTTAAAACACCAGCTGAGCTTAAAGGTCATTAGAGAAAAGACAAAGGAGAGAAGCCTTTTTTAAAAAAAAATTATTTAACCTTTATTTAACCAGGTAGGCAAATTGAGAACACGTTCTCATTTACAATTGCGACCTGGCCAAGATAAAGCAAAGCAGTTCAACACATACAACAACACATAGTTACACATGGAGTAGAACAAATATACAGTCAATAATACAGTGAAAAATAAGTCTATATACAATGTGAGCAAGTGAGGTGAGATAAGGGAGGTGAAGGCAAATAAAATATATTAATAAATAAAAATATAAAAAGGCCATGGTGGCGAAGTAAATACAATATAGCAAGTAAAAAAACACTGGAATGGTTGGTTTGCAGTGGAAGAAGGTGCAAAGTAGAGATAGAAATAATGGGGTGCAAAGGAGCAAAATAAATAAATACAGTAGGTAAAGAGGTAGTTGTTTGGGCTAAATTATAGATGGGCTATGTACAGGTGCAGTAATCTACGAGCTGCTCTGACAGCTGGTGCTTAAAGCTAGTGAGGGAGATAAGTGTTTCCAGTTTCAGAGATTTTTGTAGTTCGTTCCAGTCATTGGCAGCAGAGAACTGGAAGGAGAGGCGTCCAAAGGAAGAATTGGTTTTGGGGGTGACCAGAGATATACCTGCTGGAGCGCGTGCTACGGGTGGGCGTTGCTATGGTGACCAGCGAGCTGAGATAAGGGGGGACTTTACCTAGCAGGGTCTTGTAGATGACCTGGAGCCAGTGGGTTTGGCGACGAGTGTGAAGCGAGGGCCAGCCAACGAGAGCGCACAGGTCCCAGTGGTGGGTAGTATATGTATACATTACTTCTGCCCTCAATGTGGCAAGAGTTTTTCCCAATTGGGCAATGTAGAAACACACCAATGGATACACACTTGAGAGAAGCCTTATCACTGCACTGACTGTGGGAAGAGATTCTACAGATTGGGCCATTTAAAAAGACACCAATGTAAACATAAAGGAGAGAAGCCTCATCAGTTCTCTCAGACCAGCTAAGATTAGACACTCCACTTAATTCTCATGTCATTAAATAACTGGCAACGTTGAATTGGATCAAATGAAGAAAGTGTAGAACACTGTTGTAATCCTATAGTTTCTCACTGCGAGAGAACAATGCAGAGGAAAGGGAGCGTTATAGAATGTTAGCCTCTCTTTACTGATCAGTGTGCACCTTGTCAGTTTTGGTGTGAGAGAGAATAAAGTAGACAGCACACGTCAAACGTTTGATTCATGACCCTATGTCCGGATGACGTGTGCATGCCCATATTTGGGCATCCGGTCAGGACATCCTGGCGGGAAGTGATCACGTGGTTATGCCCATATATGGGCATCCTGGTCCTGTTCTCACGCCTTAGTGAGTGCGGCAATATTTATATGATGCCTTTGAAGTTGTCATGATGATTGATGTCTAGGGACCTCTTTGAACTGGGGAGATGAACATTTCAAAGAGTTTGAACCCCCAGAACACTAAACAAGATTTAAAAAATCAGCATGGATTTTGTGATCGGTGGCAAAGCAGTGATGACTGTAACAACGGAAGCAGGACCTCGGTTGAAACATAGAGAAAGGGCCAAGTATCAAGCCACAATATACGATGCGCCAAAAAAGCGGTTTCTAAGTGTGTGTATAGAACCCAAATACCGCCCGCAACTGCTCTGAAAGATCAAGTGCTGATGTCTAATGGACTTCAATGGGGGTATCGGTTTGATTACCTGGCCTGTAGAGTGAACCTCTATACGGTAGCCGAAGGAGAAGAATATACAGACCAGACTTTAGGAGTGGACTACGGGCTTGAAGACTGGATGGTTTTTCGCAAGGTTGTGTGTCCCGAACTGAGCCTTATCACCAAGGGTTATAGCTTGTTCACGGGCTACGAGACCCGTTGGGAAGGTGCCCCTGACTCCTCAGGAAGAATATTTCACAGGGTGAAAATACAAAGAAAGAATGGACTTCCATGTGGCTACGTGGAGTTCTATATCAGCAACGAGGAAACCCGCAACCAAAACATTCGTGATGGTGGCCTGACTGGGGATTTTAGGTTGCGCATGCTTATTCCTTTTAAAATTTGGGATCTAATGGAATTGAAAATGTTACAGCTGTTGGACGCTCTCTTTGTACAGAGCCAACAGCGGCAGAGCATTGTTCATGTAAAGAAGTGCATAATATATACGAATCCTGAGGATTATGATTCAAAGGAGCCCCAAGAAGGTACATCCTCAGAAGGGACAGCCTCCGAAGAAAACTAAGTACGCGGCTGCGTTAACCACGCCCTGATACCCTAAGGACTGGTTCAACAATAAAAGGAGTGCCCTTAAAGCCTCCAGTTCTTCATTTCATCATACACCATGGATATTCATACAACATACCAGGACTCCGATACGACATGGGGGCCAGACCCTAAGGACTCTATGCCTCGCAGCCCGACATTCTACTCCCCCCTGGCGAGACCCACGACACCCCCTACATTTACACAGCCTGAGGATGTGTTTGATGGGGTAGTCAGTACTATTTTTGTGGACACCATCAAGGCCTCTGTAGCCACACTTTGACGTGGTGATTGGAGAATATATAAGAGAAATGCATCGGTTGTGAGATCAATCAACCCAGCCAGCGCCGTCATCCGTGCCTATACGACCCGCCAAGATACTACTTCTTCAACCATTTTGAGGAGCTGGTGAAAAGACTGTGGTCCTGCAGGTTTATACCATCGCTGGTCAGAGCCCTGAAGTCTATGGGTCTTGTGCCGTCTATCTCCAGAGTTTACGGGGTAACCGAGGCATTCCTACATGAACTGAAGGAGGCAATCTACATCCACGAGAAACTCAAAGAAATCCGACACACCCTGGTGGACGACAATAAATACCGGGAAGCTGTGGTGGCTGATGTGATGACTTTCTGGCTCAATAAACCCCAAGAGACCGAGTGACATTTTGTTATTTAGTTGTAAAGCAATGGGTAACTATGTGTCTACGATGTTAGAGAGAATAAATAAAAAAAATATTTTGAGAGAACTTACAAATGTTATGCATCAGATTATTGAAAATAAAGTGAACAATGTATCGTTCTACACAACACACAATGCCTGGGTTAATGAAGAGCGTGTGCTGAAAATGGAACAAATCATGAATTATGTACGACATACGGGCGAGAGTCTGCAATGGACACAACTGGTATCACGTCTTGTGGATGATTCTGAAGAATTAGAAACAACTTTGTCTAAGATTTTACTTTATTTGTTTGAAACACTATTTAATTGTAACGTGTATCATATTTGTTGTTTATATGCTTATATATCGGACATGTGTGTTTAAAAAAATTCTGCGACACAAGCCTGTAAATCTAAACCAAATATACAGGGTGTTGCATGCTGTGATCGTTGAGAAAACTGGGACATGTATCCTGCAAAGAATCCTGAATTGTCTGTATACGTAATAATACTTGATGCATAAAATAAAAATTCTAAAATGAAAGTGAAATGTTGTCCTTATTTGAAAGTGTCTCATTAACGTTATTGTACCTCAGCGAGGCAAGAAGGATGGCGGAGCAGATGTTGAAAAACATTTATTATAATCCCTCTAACCCCGGGTCTTATGGGGGTAAAGAGCATTTCCAGAGAGCTATAGCCGAAGAAACAGGTAGCCTGTTAAGCGATGCTAAAGTGAATGAGTGGTTATCAGAGCAGGATGCCTATACTCTCCATAAACCTGTAAGAAAACAATTTCCAAGAAATATAGTTTTTTCTACGCATCCCTTGTCCCAATTTCAGGCGGATCTATGTGACATGCAGGCCCTTGCAGATAAAAATGATGGAAATCGCTACATGCTAACGGTTATAGATATTTTCTCTAAAATAGCATTTGTAAGGGGCTTAAAAAATAAGAGCGGGGCAGAGGTGACCCGGGCCTTTGACTCTATCTTGACGGAAGGAGGAGCCCCCAAGAAAGTGCAGACTGATGGCGGAAAATCTTTTTTTAATAATACTTTTCAGAAACTCATGAAGCACAATATCGTACATTTTGCTACAGGCTCGGATTTGAAAGCTTCAGTTGTTGAACGCTTTAACAGAACTCTGAAGGAGCGGATGTGGCGATATTTTACAGCTCACAACACGCATAGATATATCGATATAGTTCAAGATTTAGTGAAGGGATACAACAGCAGCTACCATAAGAGTATACATATGAAGCCCTCCGAGGTCTCTTCTGAAGACTCTTTTCAAGTCTTTAAAAATCTGTATGGTTTGTTCCCCCTTCGTAAGAAAAAAAAAACATTCAATTCATAGTGGAGGACTTGGTGTGTATATCCAAGCTGAGGGGTGTTTTTGACTAAAAATATGAGCAAGGTTACAGCGATGAGTTGTTCACCGTTACCGAGTGTCTGCCACGCATACCCCCGGTCTACAAGTTAAAAGATTATGACGGGGAGCTTATAGAGGGATCTTTTTATGAGAAGGAATTACAGAAGGTACAGTTGGGTAAAGACAAAGCCTTTCACGTGGAGGAGATTCTAGATCAAAAGAGAGAAAAGGGTCAAAAATGGGTGCTGGTCCGCTGGAAAAACTGTCCCCAAAAGTTCAACAGTTGGGTATTAGAGCACGATGTGGTGGAGGCATCGGGGGTTAACTTAAACCCTCATGCATGATGAATACCCCATCATTCGCGTGTACACAGGAGTGCATCATGGAACAGACCGGCTTCTACCTGACTTTCCCCACTAATGCGTCTGCACATATATATCGTAATAATCAGAGTTTGAATTATACTACCAATTTTCCAAGGCCTATAGAGTTATCAGAGGCCTGGGAAGTAGGTCTCAGCGAGATTACATACCCCCATAGTTGGTATAATATCAAAGATAAGGACCGTGATTTTTATTGCAAAAAGTTATCGGAACCTGCAAAACTTATTAAGCTTAAAAAAGGATTCTATAGAACCGTCGACAGGATCGTCTCAGAGTTGAATGAACTCCTAACCCTGAACAATATGGAAATATTCCTGATCTACAACCCTATACATAAACGGGTACAAATCTCAGGGGATGCTGAGGGGGTATAAAGACCAGCGGTAATTTAGCCTACATGTTGGGGATGGGTCCCAATAAATGGACGTATGTGAAAGATAAATTATTCCCATTCCCTGCGGATATACATGCAGGATTTTACAACACATTTGTGTAAACCGACATCATATCCTATCAATGGGTCGGAGACAGCTGTGTGCCCCTCCTGAGAACAGTTCATATAGACGGAAAGGATGGGGACATAATCACTGTCACCTACGACAAGCCACACTACGTACCTGTAAGCAAGAAATATATTGAAAACATTCTGGTTGAGCTTAAAACGGATCAGAACGAAAACATGGAATTTACTTATGGTAAAACGATTGTAATACTCCACTTTAGACCCTCCAAAACCTCTCTACATATATAATATTTGTATTATATATATTTATAAACATAATATAAATAAATTTTAAAAGGGTTATGGACCATCAACATCTCGACCCTAACCGCTATGTCTCATATTATGTTGGTCAAGTGGGTAATGGACTACCCGGCTATTATGGATCCCCGACCATGTACGGTTCGGGGATAGGAGGTATATTTCGTAACCTCTTTAGGATGGTTTTACCGTTTATGAAGAGAGGCTTCAGCATAGCCAAACCACATTTAAAATCAGCAGCTAAAAATATAGTAAGTGAGGTTGTAGCCAATGCTAAGACCAGAAGGGCGTCACCAGATGCCGAGCATCAAGAAGGCTCGGGGCTTATGATGTTGTCTCGAAGACCAAAAAAGAGACCTCTGGGTATAAGGCGCAGGCTTGCCACTAAAAAGCGGAGGTTAACAGTTAAAAGAAGCTCAGTAAGTCAAAGACATGGTAAAGTGAGGAGGTCTGGACCAAAAACGACAAAAAGAATACTCTGAAGTATTTTCTAAAAGAACAAGCAACATGGCTCTTTTACACCGCATGTCCTCTGAAGCTATAAAGACAGAGCTCGATCTTTTCATGGCCCCCTTAACCCAACATTCAATAGAGAGGTCCAGTTATGTGGAGATAGCCCCACTCTCTGTCATTACCGACAACGGTCCTATAGAATTTTTCATACCAGGCCACGGTGACAACTATCTGGACTTCAACAACACCTTGGTGCATTTGCGTCTAAAAGTGACCAAAAGAGATGGCACTAATATTGCAGGCGATGCCAAAGTAAGGTCTCATTAATTACCCAGTAGCCACCATGTTCTCCGAAGTGGATGTGACTTTGGGTGAACGCCTAATCAGTCAAAGCAGTGCCACATACCCTTATAGGACCATCATGGAGTGTTTACTCAACTACTCCGAAGACACTCTCAAGACACAATTCAGCGCCGGGCTGTTTAGCAAGGATACTGCAGGAGGCTCTGTGGAATCGACAGACCCTCCCACTTGTGCAAACAAAGGACTGGAGGCACGCGCTCGCTACTGCACCGAATCTCGAGAGTTTCATTTGCTAGGGCCTATACACTCTGACATTTTCTTTCAAGAACGTTTACTCTTAAATTCAGTTGATTTAAGAGTAAAATTTACCATTGCCAAGGATGAGTTTTGCCTGATGTCTGCCCAGGACGGGGACTTTAGTTTAAAAGGGGGGCAATGCTTTTTATTAAAAAAGTGTCTATCTCCGGCAGTTTGTCTGGGTCACTCACAGGCTTTGATGAAAGGAAATGCCCTTTACCCTCTCCAAAGAATTACCATGAAAACCTTTAGCATACCTGTGGGCAGTAGAATCTGCAGTCAAGAAAACCTATTTCTAGGATCTTTACCTCGATACGTGGTTATAGGTCTGGTTGATCACGCCTCTAATACGGGCAGCTTAGATAAAAAAAATAAACACTTCAATGCAGAGTATGTAGCTCTCTGTCAGGAAGGACGTCAGGTCCCTGCTAAGGCTTTCCAACCGCAATTTAATAACCGGATATCTGTGCGAGAATTTTACAATCTATTCCTGGCTACAGGGCGGCATCTAAAAGATCTCTCTTTACCCATTGACAGAAATGATTTTGCAGAGGGTTACACATTGTATGCTTTCAATTTATCACCTGATGATGACACCTCAGGAAATCTGTCTGTGGCGTCCCAAGGTAACCTTGGGCTGGAAATGCGTTTCCATACACCTTTAGCCTGTACAGTTAGCATGATTGTTTATGCATGCTCTGGTTCAATCTTGGAAGTGAATGCCCGAAGACAGGTCTTAGTGGATTATTATTAAGGATTGTTGAGCAAAGACATGAATACCCAAGAGTTGGAAGGGCTCTTGAGCCGATTGATTGGAAAACAATTTTGTGGAGTGTTGGCTTGTGATGAATTACCTATTGAGAAATGGCCGGAGCGGCCTGCCATGTTTATTGTCAATACCCATCCTAAACACATGCCGGGTGAACATTGGCTCGCTATGACATTAGAAGAGGAAGGAGGAAGAAAAATCTAACCTTTTTTTGATTCCTACGGCTCCCCCCCGGTTTTTCACATTTCCCCAAATCTATTAAAGAATTTTTGACCAAAAACGGATCAAAGATATACTACAGCATCAAACAAGTGCAAGATAACCTTTCCACTGCATGCTGTCAACACTGCGTATTCTACCTATGCCAAAGAGCCCGGGGAGTTTCTTTTGAAGATGTTATGTCTCTTTATAAGGATGATTTAAGAAGTAATGATAACGTTGTAGCTTGTTTTGTTAGAAAATATCAAAAGTGTTCAAATGTGTGTCCTTTAAGACCGTGTAATCAAGGCGTATGCTCACGTCAAATGTTTCAAGAATGCCACAAATGTTAAATTGCTTATTTTTTCAAATAAAATGTATTGAATTTAATCATAGTCATTCAAAAGTCTAACCACCCAGAGAGATCGTGATTAGGAAAAGGTCCTGAGACGTTCAGGGGGGTAAATGAGTTATCATCATCCCTTTCATATGGGGGCGGGGTTGTTGGGGCATCTTTAGGGGTGCTGTATCTCGTTGAAGGTTTTTGTTTTAAAGCTTGAATCTGTTGACGTAGCTTACAGTTGGGTACACCCGAGAGGGGAATGTTGAGTATTGCCAGGGCCTTAAGAAACTGACGCCACCCGGGAGGTCTTCTGTCATCATTAACCTTGTGGGCAGCTGTGGTACTTTTAAGCAAGTCAAGCATATGTGAACCCCTGACAACAGCGCCCTGAAGGATAAACTCTCCTCTGTCATTCCAAGTAGCGGTCCCCTTTGAGTCTTTTATCTTGTTCATGATGTATCTAACATTTTTCCTGTTACGTACCAGAACATGTGTCAACATGTCCTGCATAACTTTATCTTCAACAGGCATTTGATCTTCAACCGGTAAGATCGCAGGTACAGGCGTTACAGGGGCTTGGCTCTCGCTAGGCCCGTCATCTTTTAAAGGGTCCGGTAGGGAAAGCGTTAAATGGTTGGTCTCTCTCTCCCCTTGTTTTACCAAGGCCAAATACCTTTGCAATAGGTTTGTGTATTTTTGGATCTTATCATAGGGGTTCAATCCTTTTCAGTTCAAAATATCCTTCATGGCCGTATCCAAATCATTTTCCGCTGTTTGTCTGATATTTTCAGGACCCTGCATTTGTTTTTTAAGTCTATCCAACTCTTGTTGTGGCACCAAATACATTTTATTGGCCATCACACTCGGTGTTCACCCCCCACGTCTGGCAGCAATAAGGCTGGTGATGAAGGGCACAGCTATACTTAGTAAAGGTAGAAGAAAACCCCCAGACTGTTGTATGCTATGTCTTTTCTTTTGAAGACTGGCCCTTTTATTGGCAAAGCGTTTGATCGCGGTCTTTTGTCTCTTTAATTTTTTCAATTGGGTCAGGGTGAGTGGAATGTGTCCTTTGAGAAGATTCAAAGCAATCTCACATAGGGATAATATGAGATCTGAAGAACAGCGACCCAAGATGGCCTTCCGTTCTTTAGTTGTAGACCCAACTAGGCTTCTCAAGAGGGGCAGGTTTCTTTTTAAATGCAGAGACATAGCTGTTACTTTTTAGGAATGTACGCAGCAGGCCACTCCCATGGGAACAGACCGGTTCGTAGCCTCAGGTGTTCTGGAGTATTTGCTTTTAAATCCACGATTAAATAAGAAAATGGCGCTTTGGTAGCGTCCTCATAGCTCTCCATAAAGTAGGATTTCCTTCCCGGGTACATCTGTTGAGCTAGAGTGCTAATTTGCAGTTTGTCTCTAGGATTTTTGAACAAAACCATGTAATTGCGTTCAAGCTAATGGTACGGCTATTTTTACCTTGGTGAAACACATTCTGCACCAAGTAAAGCACGGACAGGTTTCTATGATGAGTATATTGGGTAAAAGCTCGTGCAATTTCGGGATGTTCGCTACCTGCAAATAGCATATCGTCCAAAACCAGCAGATTGCTTTTATGAGGAGGGAGAAGTTCATCATCAGACAGAGATTCAGGTATTCCTTCAACAAACTTTGATTTTTATTGTCTTCAATAATTCATCATACAGAGGTTGATAACACGAATAACACCACACAATATTATCCGGCTTTTGAGATAACACATGTTCAGAATTCTCTAAAATACTTTTTACAAAGCAAGTTTTACCACTATTTGATGGGCCTGCGATTAAGGCCGAAAATGGCAGTTGCAACCGGGGGTCAAAACCAGCTACAGCAGTACTTATATCTTAAGCTTTAAGACACACTGGGGGGGGGGGCTTGTAGCATAAGTCAGTAGCCAAAGGGCAATGTGGTCCCGTCAGGCAATAGCAGTCTCTTGTCATAGACTACCCTGAATCTTTTAGTAAGTGGGGTGTTCCTTAGATGGAAGCCCTTTTTATCCCTAACAATTTTTTTGTAGGAGCTCAAAATCTCCAATTCGCTATTCCTGTCGTTTATGAACCCCTCGAACCAGCGTGTGATTGATTCCAAGTTTACACGCGGGGCATTTTCATAGTTTTGAGTCACGCCTTTGGCTTTCAACACCACGTGATTGTCTTTAGTCCTAAAAGCATAGCTTTTGGGTCCACATGAGGACCATTCTGTGATATGGTCACCCTCTTCGAGTTCACTCGTTAACTTCTTGTCAATATGGGGGCGCTGTTTTCACTTTGTAAAAATGTGTTCCCCAATTAAACTGCCTCATACTCAATTCTTGCTCGTACAATATGCATATTATTATTACTATTGGATAGAAAACACTCTCTAGTTTCTAAAACCGTTTGAATTATTACTGTGAGTAAAACAGAACTCAAGTTGGAGCCAACTTCCTGTCAGGAAGTGAGAAATCTGAAATCGGGCACTCTGTTCTAGGGTCACTTTATTAATTTGCATGTATTCTATTGGTCGACATGCACTGCATACGCCTTCCCCTAGATGTCAGCAAGCAGTGAGAATTGGAATGGAGTTGCTAGGCAGATCTGAGGCCATATAAAGGGTCTTGGTACGTGGGGTGCACTCTTTTCAACGTTCGCCATGACGCGAGACAGACCTCAGGATGGCATTCTGGAAAGCTCTCGTTATAGGCCTTAGATATATCCGGCTCTGATTTTATTCGATATAGGTGTTAAAAACGTCATAATGTAGTTATTTTAAACCGAGTTATATAATTTTATATCAGTATGTTGCGATTTTCGGAATTTTCTTAAGTGCTTTGCCACATGGCTAATGTTTACTGCTAATTCCAAAGTTGAAGGCGACAATCTACAACCGAGCAACGATTCTTCTGGACAAAGGACAACTTGCCCAAGATTCTGATGGAAGCTCATCAAAAAGTAAGAACTATTTATGATGTTAATTCGTTGTTCTGTTGAAAAATTTCAAACTACTATTCCGCCATTAATTTCGGTGCGGTCTCGCTTTAACGCACGCTGTATGTCATAGTAATGTTAATTTTAAAAATCTAACACAGCGGTTGCATTAAGAACTAATGTATCTTTCATTTGCTGTCCAACCTGTATTTTTTTAGTCAAGTTTATGATTAGTTACTGATTAGATTAGGTGCCTCTCCCAAGATTTCTCCCGACATTTTCTTTGCAGCTTGGCTACTATTCTCATTGTATAACCACGATTTGTGCCGCTAAATATGCACATTTTACACAATATATGTATTGTGTAATATGATGTTATAGGACTGTCATCTGATGAAGTTTTGAGAAGGTTAGTGAAAAATGTAATATCTTTTGCTGGTTTATTCGCTATCGCTAACGTGCATGAATCAATGCTGCTGTGTGGTTGGCTATTGTAGTAAGCTAATATAATGCTAAATTGTGTTTTCGCTGTGAAACACTTAAAGAATCTGAAATATTGGCTGGATTCACAAGATCTTTGTCTTTCATTTGCTGTACGGTGTGTATTTTTCATAAATGTTTTATGATGAGTATTTAGGTAATTCACGTTGGTCTCTGTAGTTATTCTAGTTGCTTTGGTGAGAGTTGTGATGGTGGCTGCAATGTAAAACTATGATTTATACCTGAAATATGCAAATTTTTTGAACAAAACATATGCTATACAATACATATGTTATCAGACTGTCATCTGATGAAGTTGTTTCTTGGTTAGTGACCATTTATATCTTTATTTGGTCGAATTTGTGATAGCTACCTATGCAGGAAAAAAATGGTGGGAAAAAAAGTTGGTTATTTTGCTATGGTGGTTAGCTAATATAAATACATATTGTCTTCCCTGTAAAACATTTAAAAAATCAGAAATGATGGCTGGATTCACAAGATGTGTATCTTTCATTTGGTGTCTTGGACTTGTGATTTCATGAACATTTTATTATATGATATCCCTGTGGCTTTAGGCTCGGCTATGCTAGTCAGCTTTTCTGATGGGGGTTAAACCACCCAGATAGTTGCTAAGTGGGGGGTTCCAATCACCCTGTTTGCTTACATAGACCACAGAGTCTGAGTCGTGGTAAAGAACCCGCCTCTGAAGCTGTTCCATGAGGGGGTACAGTTCAAGTCGGCCATAGGCCGTGGTAAATGCTGCAAGAAACACATTTACATTACCCGGGGGTAGAACTCACTTCTGGTTGCGCCTCCATTGCACCAGGGCAATGTCTTGACTCAAGAATGGAAAATGTGAAATTTCGTATTGGTCCGGAAAAACAAATTTCAAAAATTCTTTGGGGTCTTTAATGATCGACGTTGTTAGCATATTGCATCTCTGCGATAATTTCCCCCAAAGTGAGTTCAAGTACAATTTCGACACATTTCTTTTGGTTTTGTTGACCTCTATTCTGTCAGGGTCAAGAAGTATGCCTTCTCTGTCGTGATAGTCTTGAATGTACTTGTCTTTGCTCTCTTGATCTGTGACCGATGCAGGATAGCCTGAAGCCATTTGCTTGCATCTCAAGAAGGTCTTGATGTACTCTTTAAAAAGAGTGTCTGATTTCCTGGAAAAGTTCCACACTTCAAAGATGTTGGCCACACGATACCCCATCTCTAGAGCCTTAGAGAATTCAACTGTGACCCATACACCTGTCAGGGCTCTTTCTTGATCTGAGTGATCACAAGGGCTTTCCTGGTTGTTGTTTTCACTGCAGGTGCGACAAAGGGGAAAGAAAAGTTTTCCTTGAGGTCCCTTGTAAGGCAACACTGGTATAAACAAACCCCTAGGAGGGTAGACAGTTGCTTTGATCAGACCAAAATAGTTTTGGGGTCAGTCAAAGTCGCGGTGAATCATTTCCGGATGCCCCATAGGATAGCATGAGGAACTCATTACATAATGATAAAGGGATGTAAAATCTACATATCCTATTGTCTCGTCGGGTTGCGCTACATACCACAATGTCAAAGCATTGGTACGGCCTCCATACAAGGCCTGTCGTGGTTCCAGGGGTTCTGGTGAGTCATAGCTGGAAAGGAAGGCTTGAACATGAGGATCAGACTTTTTGAGGGCTGTCTATTTGTGCTCCCACAAAACCACAACTTTTAACCCGTAAGTAGCCTGTAAAGAATCCAATTTGTCTTGAAACTCTTGGTACATTTCCCCAAAAGTCTTTTGGGTTAGGACACACATGGCCTGGGGCACAAAGCAAGATTTACAACCGTGGAAGAAACAACCGTTGTACTCATACGATAGGTTTTCATGCACGCCGATGCAATAGTTGTACAACTCCAGGGGTCAATGCCTGCATATTTGATTACCTCTTCTCTGGATCTGAGAAATCCTTCACGAAGTATAACCACATCATTGTCACAGTATGATTCCAGCTCTTTATGGAAATCAAAGGGGCCATGTCTTACTGTCTCGTACGACGTCATGAATCTCTCACGCTCTTTGGGAGACATTTGATCACACCCGTACATTTCGGGGCAGGGATAAGATCCAATATAATGTAGATTCTCCTCAGATGTGAAGAAGTGGGGGAACCAGCCTTTCACAGAGTTTTCAAAACCCAAGGCCTCTGGCATTTGAGCCAATCTCATGGGTAAGAAGCTTAACTTCTTATGGCTGAAAGGGGCAGTATTGAGTAGCCAGTTAAATCGTGCCCATTTCAAACGGCCTCGTACTCAATTCTTGCTCGTACAATATGCATATTATTATTACTATTGGATGGAAAACACTCTCTAGTTTCTAAAACCGTTTGAATTATTTCTCTGAGTGAAACAGAACTCCTTCTGCAGCACATTTCCTGACCAGGAAGTGGAATGTCAGAAATCGATGCTCTGTTCAACTTCATGCCTATACATGGGGAATGAACGTAAGAGTCTACGTACACTTCATACACCTTCCCCTGGTTGTCAAGAGGCGGTGAGAGAAGAAATTCTGTGTCTATCTTGGTCTGAGGTGGAATTAAAGCTCTTTGTATGACGTGACCGTCCATTTCCTGTTTCTGGAGCGCGCGAAAGAGGACATGGATTTGCCTTCTGTTTAGCTGTCGTTATGGACGACTAACATCTCCGGTTTAGATTTTATTTGATACATGTGACCATATCATCGTAAAGTATGTTTTTTCAATATAGTTTAATCAGATTATTGAAATTTTTTCGGGAGTTTTGCCGTGTACCGTTCTCTGACTTTGTTGACGTTGGAGAGATCCGTGCCACTTGGCAAGTGCCCATGCTAAATCAAGAGGGAAATTTGCCGTTCCAGATCCAAACAACGACTGTTCTGGACAACGGACACCTTGTCCAACATTCTGACGGAAGATCACCAAAAGTAAGAAACATTTTATGATGCTATTTCTAATATCTGTCGTGCATGTGAACTGGTCGTCGGCGCCCAAGTGTTTCTGGCTATTGTGGCTACGCTAATATAACGCTATATTGTGTTTTCGCTGTAAAACACTTGATAAATCGGAAATATTGTCTGGAATCACAAGATGCCTGTCTTTCAATTGCTGTACACTATGTATTTTTCAGAAATGTTTTATGATGAGTATTTAGTTATTTGGCGTTGGTGTCTGTAATTTTTCTGTCTGCTTTCGGTGCAATTTCTGACTGTAGCTGCAATGTAAACTATGATTTATACCTGAAATATGCACATTTTTCTAACAAAACATATGCTATACAATAAATATGTTATCAGACTGTCATCTGATGAGGTTGTTTCTTGGTTAGTGGCTATGTATATCTTTATTTGGCCGAATTTGTGATAGCTACTGATGGAGTCAAAAACTGATGGAGTAATAAAAGTGGAGTCTTTTAATAACGTGGTTAGCTAATAGATTTACATATTTTGTCTTCCCTGTAAAACATTTTAAAAATCGGACATGTTGGCTGGATTCACGAGATGTGTACCTTTCATATGCTGTATTGGACTTGTTAATGTGTGAAAGTTAAATATTGAAAAAAAATATCTTTTGAATTTCGCGCCCTGCACTTGAAGTGGCTGTTGTCATAAATGTACCGACGTCGGGCTTGCACGCCAAGCAGGTTAAACTGTCAATGTATCTCTGGTTGAAGGCGGGGTCTACAAAACACAAGATTTTACTACCTTGAGCTATGACTCTGGGTGCAACGCCTTGCTGTATCAAGGGGTTCAGAAGAAGGTAGGAGTCATAGGCTCGAGCATTGTGCGCTATAAACGTGAAGTTTCTGTACTGGGGTTTTCTAACGTGTTTTAGAAAGAGCAGTGCACAATTGGGTCCCTCGGCCGACCACTTTTCACCCTTGAAAGTCATGGTAGATACAAAAATAGGCAAATGAACCCCTGATTGCTGATTTGTCTCAAAATCATAGAACACGTATTTCTCTGAATGTTCATCTTCAGCCATGGGCTGAATATAACACTCGTGTGGCACTTCTTGAACCACTTCAGTGTCTCTGCTTTTCAAAGGCCCTTTACAGATTGGGCAATGTATGAATCCACACACATGCGGTTTAGCGCTATCTATTTTAAGGTTGTAATTGCAATGGCATTTTGGACATTTCTTGTTAATGTCACAACTGCTTACAGATTTACAGGCCTTGGGGTGCCATGTTTCAATTTTGTGTTTTTCGTAACAGTAGGCCGAACGACATGTGCGGTGGCAATCCTCACAGGGTGTCAAGTTTAAGGGTTGCATAGGACAATTTTTATCCAGACATACTGAACAGTTATAACGGCACGAGTGCCCCCCCCATTCGGGTGTAGCCGGTATGGCATGATGGACACACATATGGTGCGCCTAAAAACGCTGTGATGTTAGTAACGGCATAGTAATGTTCGTTTTGCACATACAAGTACAGAGTCTGAGGTTGGGCTTGTTTTGGAATTTCAAGAGAGCTGCATTAGCTCTACTGTGGTACAAAACCACAATCTTGATATTCAGAAAGTTTTCAAATTTGAGTATGTCAGAGAAAGCCACAGCATCACGTATACCTAGACCCACAGCAGTTTGGAGCTCTCTAGCCTTTTGTAACGCCGCTAGATCAGTACATCCAGGGTTGAGTAAATGGGACAGATCTATTGCAAAGCATAGCTTATTACCAGGATTGTGAACGTTTATGAGGTAGGCCCTTTTATTGCTTATGATTTCTGATTGCATTAGGCTATCTAGCTTCCGTCTCTGACCCCCACCACCCTGGGGTTGACGTATTATTTGCACTACAAGCTCGAGGGTCCTATCGCCTATGACGGATAAATTTGACTGAACAAGTCGTTCTAGCAGGGCGATAAATTGTTCAAGATCTGCTTCGCCATTGGGTAAAGTACATACAGTTTCAAGCATGTCATAATTAATTACACCTTTTTACTATGCCTTTCTTACAGATAAAGGGCCTGGTTAGCCCTGACCATTATCCGTATCCAATTCACCATCGCCATGCCTGGCTCTCTTGCACGCACCATCAAAGCTCCGTAAGTTTTCACTCCATGGGTAGATAATCCGTCGGGTATGTAGATCCTGGGTATGTCTCAAGGATAGACGTGGCCAGCGCCGTAATTGTTCACGATTTTGGGAAAGACTGTCCAGCTTATTCATAAGGGTTATGAATATGAGATAATATATCCATTTAACTTTTTATGGCTGCAGGGGCAGTATTGAGTAGCTATGATTAAAGGTGCCCATTTCAAACGGCCTCGTACTCAATTCTTGCTCGTACAATATGCATATTATTATTACTATTGGATAGAAAACACTCTCTAGTTTCTAAAACCGTTTGAATTATATCTGTGAGTCAAACAGAACTCATTTGGCACAAACTTCCTGACCAGGAAGTGGAAAGTCTGAAATCGATGCTCTGTTCTACTTCCTGCCTATATATGGGCATGATACGTAAGAGTATACGTGCACTTCATACACCTTCCCCTGGATGTCAAGAGGCGGTGAGAGAAGAAATTTAGTGTTTATCTTGGTCTGAAGTGGAATACAAGCTCTTTGTATGACGTGTCCGCCCACTTCCTGTTTTCTGGATAGCGCGAAAGGGGACATGGATTTGCCTTCTGTTTAGCTGCTGTTATAGGCGACTAATATCTCCGGCTTTGATTTTATTTGATGCATGTGACCATATCATCGTAAAGTATGTTTTTTCAATATAGTTTCATCAGATTATTGAAAATTTTTCGGGAGTTTTGCCGTGTTCCGTTCTCTTCCGTTTGTTGACATGGAGAGCTTTGTGCCACTCGGCAAGTGCGCTTGCTAAATCGAGAGGGAAAATGAACGTTCTAAATCCAAACAACGATTGTTCTTGACAAAGGACACCTTGTCCAACATTCTGATGGAAGATCACCAAAAGTAAGAAACATTTTATGATGCTATTTCATATATCTGTCGTGCATGTGAACTAGTCGCCGGCGCCCAACTTTGGGGTACTCAGCTATACCGAAGCTGGATGTCGTAATGAAGTTATTTTTTAGAATTCTAACACTGCGATTTCATTAAGAACTAATGGATCTATCATTTCCTAAACAACATGTATTTTTTTGTTATGTTTATGAATAGCTATTTGGTCAGAATATGTGTGTCAGAAAACGTGTCAGAAAAATATCGTTGCTGTTTAGACGTTGTGGAAAAAGTAGCTAAGTTAGCACAATGTGTAACCACTGATTTCAGCTCTAAATATGCACATTTTCGAACAAAACATAAGTGTATGTATAACCTGATGTTATAGGACTGTCATCTGAGGAAGAAAATCAAGGTTAGTCAAAAATTATATATCTTTTGCTTGTTTGTTACGATCGCTTACTTTTGCTACTGGGAAATTGCTTGTGTTTTTGGCTATTGTGGTAAGCTAATATAACGCTATATTGTGTTTTCGCTGTAAAACACTTGATAAATCTGAAATATTGTCTGGAATCACAAGATGCCTGTCTTTCATCTGCTGTACACTATGTATTTTTCAGAAATGTTTTATGATGAGTATTTAGGTATTTGACGTTGGTGTCTGTAATTATTCTGTCTGCTTTCTGTGCAATTTCTGATTGTAGCTGCAATGTAAACTATGATTTATACCTGAAATATGCACATTTTTCGAACAAAACATAGATTTATTGTATAACATGTTATAAGACTGTCATCTGATGAAGTTGTTTGTTGGTTAGTTTGGTTGGTTCTTGGTTAGTTAGGTTGGCTTTGTGCATGCACCTGTGCTGTGAAAAATGTCTGTCCTTTTTTTGTATTTGGTGGTGAGCTAACATAAATGTACGTGCTGTTTTCGCTGTAAAACATTTTAAAAATCGGACAAGTTGGCTGGATTCACAAGATGTGTACCTTTCATTTGCTGTATTGGACTTGTTAATGTGTGAAAGTTAAATATTTAAAAATATATATATTTTGAATTTCGCGCCCTGCACTTGAGCTGGCTGTTGTCATAAGTGTACCGACGTCGGGCTTGCAGCCATAAGAAGTTTTAAAGCTAAACACTGGCATAAAAAAGTTGACATCCATGCATGCTTTGGAAGATACATGAGAACTGACAGACTTTGTCGCATTTGCACTATCAAATTGTCACTTTGGAGTCAGGGCTATAGGCCATTGAAGCGATTCTTAGGGCCTTCAGATCACTGCGTCCGCAGACCTGTTCTTCCAGTGCATATCCGGGCACAGTTGTACCACTCAGGGCCTGTTCAATTTTACAGAGCGCTAGCCTAATCTTAAGCCATTCTCTCATCCGCAGAGCAGGAGAAAAACTCCCAGGTTTTGCCTGATAAAGGGGTTTGGGGCCACTGTCTGAATATCTTAACCGTAGAATCGTCCGGTTGGAATATGTAAGACATATGTCCCTCACTCGTACCCAAAACTCCTTTAAAACATTCTGGGGCTTAACACAGAACTTCCTCGAGGCTTTTGTCACTGGCTTCCTGACGCCAGACGCATAGCATCCCGAGAATTGGCCTAGGAGACATCATTTTCTGTTTAATGTTCAGGGTTTATTTTTAAAAATCTTGTTTAGTGTTCTGGGGCATGTCTTGTTCTGGGCTTTATTTATAAGGTGTCTGCCAACCCCAATACCTCAGGACATTCGTGTTTCATAGACAACAACCCTAAGGTCAATAAAACAGGGGACCATAAATGTTCATCTCCCCAGTTCAAAGAGGTCCCTAGACATCAATCATCATGACAACTTCAAAGGCATTATATACATATTGTCGCACTCACTCTAAGGCGTGAGAACAGGAACAAGATGCCCATATATGGGCATAACCACGCGATCACTTCCCGCCAGGATGCCCTGACCGGATGCCCAAATATGGGCATGCACACGTCATCCGGACATAGGGTCATAAATCAAACGTTTGACGTGTGCCGTCTACTTTATTCTCTCTGGTGTGTTTTTTTAGCTTCTACTGTAAAGATATTGAGATTACCTTACGGTTGAATATCCTCTGTGAGGCGCCTCACAATAGAATCTGATGGGTGACTGGGTGGTACTGCTTCCCTCTGCAGTTTTCTGTGGGAATGAGCTGGTAGACACAACATACACTGATTTTGCAAAACATTAAGGACACCAGCTCTTTTCATGACATAGACTGACCAGCTGAACCCAGGTGAAAACTATAACCTTTAATTTAAAAAAAAAAAAAATTTATTTCACCTTTATTTAACCAGGTAGGCAAATTGAGAACACGTTCTCATTTACAATTGCGACCTGGCCAAGATAAAGCAAAGCAGTTCGACACATACAACAACACATAGTTACACATGGAGTAAAACAAACATACAGTCAATAATACAGTGAAAAATAAGTCTATATACAATGTGAGCAAGTGAGGTGAGATAAGGGAGGTGAAGGCAAACAAAATATTTATATAAATAAATAAAAATATAAAAAAGGCCATGGTGGCGAAGTAAATACAATATAGCAAGTAAAAAACACTGGAATGGTTGGTTTGCAGTGGAAGAAAGTGCAAAGTTGAGATAGAAATAATGGGGTGCAAAGGAGCAAAATAAATAAATAAATACAGTAGGTAAAGAGGTAGTTGTTTGGGCTGAATTATAGATGGGCTATGTACAGGTGCAGTAATCTATGAGCTGCTCTGACAGCTGGTGCTTAAAGCTAGTGAGGGAGATAAGTGTTTCCAGTTTCAGAGATTTTTGTAGTTCGTTCCAGTCATTGGCAGCAGAGAACTGGAAGGAGAGGCGGCCAAAGGAAGAATTGGTTTTGGGGTTGACCAGAGAGATATACCTGCTGGAACGCGTGCTACAGGTAGGTGCTGCTATGGTGACCAGCGAGCTGAGATAAGGGGGGACTTTACCTAGCAGGGTTTTGTAGATGACCTGGAGCCAGTGGGTTTGGTGACGAGTATGAAGCGAGGGCCAGCCAACGAGAGTGTACAGGTCGCAGTGGTGGGTAGTATATGGGGCTTTGGTGACAAAACGGATGGCACTGTGATAGACTACATCCAATTTATTGAGTAGGGTTTTGGAGGCTATTTTGTAAATGACATCACCGAAGTCGAGGATTGGTAGGATGGTCAGTTTTACAAGGGTATGTTTGGCAGCATGAGTGAAGGATGCTTTGTTGCGGAATAGGAAGCCAATTCTAGATTTAACTTTGGATTGGAGATGTTTGATGTGAGTCTGGAAGGAGAGTTTACAGTCTAACCAGACACCTAGGTATTTGTAGTTGTCCACATATTCTAAGTCAGAGCCGTCCAGAGTAGTGATGTTGGACAGGCGGGCAGGTGCAGGCAGCGATCGGTTGAAGAGCATGCATTTAGTTTTACTTGTATTTAAGAGCAATTGGAGGCCACGGAAGGAGAGTTGTATGGCATTGAAGCTCGCCTGGAGGGTTGTTAACACAGTGTCAAAAGAAGGGCCAGAAGTATACAGAATAGTGTCGTCTGCGTAGAGGTGGATCAGAGACTCACCAGCAGCAAGAGCGACATCATTGATGTATACAGAGAAGAGAGTCGGTCCAAGAATTGAACCCTGTGGCACCCCCATAGAGACTGCCAGAGGTCCGGACAACAGACCCTCCGATTTGACACACTGAACTCGATCAGAGAAGTAGTTGGTGAACCAGGCGAGGCAATCATTAGAGAAACCAAGGCTGTTGAGTCTGCCGATGAGGATGTGGTGATTGACAGAGTCAAAAGCCTTGGCCAGGTCAATGAATACGGCTGCACAGTATTGTTTCCTATCGATGGCGGTTAAGATATCGTTTATGACCTTGAGCGTGGCTGAGGTGCACCCATGACCAGCTCTGAAACCAGATTGCATAGCAGAGAAGGTATGGTGGGTTTCGAAATGGTCGGTAATCTGTTTGTTGACTTGGCTTTCGAAGACCTTAGAAAGGCAGGGTAGGATAGATATAGGTCTGTAGTAGTTTGGGTCAAGAGTGTCCCCCCTTTGAAGAGGGGGATAACCGCAGCTGCTTTCCAATCTTTGGGAATCTCAGACGACACGAAAGAGAGGTTGAAAAGGCTAGTAATAGGGGTGGCAACAATTTCAGCAGATAGTTTTAGAAAGAAAGGGTCCAGATTATCTAGCCCGGCTGATTTGTAAGGGTCCAGATTTTGCAGCTCTTTCAGAACATCAGCTGACTGTATTTGGGAGAAAGAGAAATGGGGAAGGCGTGGGCGAGTAGCAGAGGGGAGGGCAGTGCTGTTGACCGGGGTAGGGGTAGCCTGGTGGAAAGCATGGCCAGCCGTAGAAAAATGCTTATTGAAATTCTCAATTATAGTGGATTTGTGGGTGGTGACAGTGTTTCCTATCTTCAGTGCAGTTGGAAGCTGGGAGGAGGTGTTCTTATTCTCCATGGACTTTACAGTGTCCCAGAACTTTTTTGAGTTTGTGTTGCAGGAAGCAAATTTCTGCTTGAAAAAGCTAGCCTTGGCTTTTCTAACTGCCTGTGTATATTGGTTTCTAGCTTCCCTGAAAAGTTGCATATCACGGGGGCTGTTCGATGCTAATGCAGAACGCCATAGGATGTTTTTCTGTTGGTTAAGGGCAGTCAGGTCAGGAGAGAACCAAGGGCTATATCTGTTACTGGTTCTAAATTTCCTGAATGGGGCATGCTTATTCAAGATGGTGAGGAAGGCATTTAAAAAAAATATCCAGGCATCCTCTACTGACGGGATGAGATCAATATCCTTCCAGGATACCTCGGCCAAGTCGATTAGAAAGGCCTGCTCGCTGAAGTGTTTCAGGGAGCGTTTGACAGTGATGAGTGGAGGTCGTTTGACCGCTGACCCATTACGGATGCAGGCAATGAGGCAGTGATCGCTGAGATCTTGGTTGAAAACAGCAGAGGTGTATTTGGAGGGCAAGTTGGTTAGGATGATATCTATGAGGGTACCCGTGTTTACGGAATTGGGGTGGTACCTGGTAGGTTAATTGATAATTTGTGTGAGATTGAGGGCATCAAGCTTAGATTGTAGGATGGCTGGGGTGTTAAGCATGTTCCAATTTAGGTCGCCTAGCAGCACGAGCTCTGAAGATAGATGGGGGGCAATCAGTTCACATATGGTGTCCAGAGCACAGCTGGGGGCAGAGGGTGGTCTATAGCAGGCGGCAACGGTGAGAGACTTGTTTTTAGAGAGGTGGATTTTTAAAAGTAGAAGTTCAAATTGTTTGGGAACAGACCTGGATAGTAAAACAGAACTCTGCAGGCAATCTTTGCAGTAGATTGCAACACCGCCCCCTTTGGCCGTTCTATTTTGTCTGAAAATCTTGTAGTTAGGGATGAAAATGTCAGAATTTTTGGTGGTCTTCCTAAGCCAGGATTCAGACACGACTAAAACATCTGGGTTGGCAGAGTGTGCTAAAGCAGTGAACAAAACAAACTTAGGGAGGAGGCTTCTAATGTTAACATGCATGAAACCAAGGCTATTACGGTTACAGAAGTCATCAAAAGAGAGCGCCTGGGGAATAGGAGTGGAGCTAGGTACTGCAGGGCCTGGATTCACCTCTACATCACCAGAGGAACAGAGGAGAAGTAGGAAAAGGGTACGGCTAAAAGCTATGAGAATTGGTCGTCTAGAACGTCTAGAACAGAGAGTAAAAGGAAGTTTCTGGGGGCGATAAAATAGCTTCAAGGAATAATGTACAGACAAAGGTATGGTAGGATGTGAATACAGTGGAGGTAAACCTAGGTATTGAGTGATGATGAGAGAGATATTGTCTCTAGAAACATCATTGAAACCAGGTGATGTCATCGCATATGTGGGTGGGCTCCGCATTTGTAGTAAAAAAAAACGGGTCCGGATAGGTGATTGTAGCCCAGGAATGGCTGATGGAACTCTTCAGCTGGCTAGCTCCGGAATAATTTAAGTTTGCTCCGGGATCGACGTAAGCCAATAGTCACACGGTTTGCAGCTAGCTAGCTGCGAAATCAAGGTGTAAATGTCCAGAGCTTGCGGTTGAAATCCGGGGATATTGAGAAAAATAGGTCCGGTATGTTCTGGTCTGAGTCGCGTTGTACAAAAGTGCCGATAGATTATCGAGCTAAAGGAATAGCTGATGACCACAAAACGTGGGTAGCTGAAATACTAACGTTAGCCAGTAAGCCGGCTAACTTCTGGGTAGTTTCAGGTTAGCTTCTGGTTAGCTTCTGGCTAGCTTCTGGTTAGCTTCTGGCTCGCTTCTGGTTAGCTTCTGGCTAGCTTCTGGTTAGCTTCTGGTTAGCTTCTGGCTAGCTTCTGGCTAGCTTCTGGTTAGCTTCTGGCTAGCTTCTGGTTAGCTTCTGGCTAGCTTCTATTGTGAATTTTCAGATTTGATGTAAATAATACTTTTTTTTCTGTAATTGGTGAGGCAGGTTGCAGGAAAGCTTTTTGTAGTTGAGTTCTTGGATAATAAAATATATAAAAGATATGCGAAGAAAGGTGTAAATATATATATATACAGGACACGACAATACGAGGACAAAATGACGTCTGAACTGCTATGCCATCTTGGAGGCCAACAATAATGATGTAGTTGTTGTATTTATTTTGGATCCCCATTAGCTTTCAGTAGAAAACAAGATACTGCAGTTGCAGTGGGCTAAGGAATGAAAACACTGTAGAATTTTAAAAACATTGCCTGGTCTGATGAATCCCTGTTCCTGCTGTTTCACGCTGATGGGAGGAAACCACGAGTACAACATTGCAGGCTGGTGGTGGTATGATGGTGTGTTTTCATGCCACATATTGGGCCCCTTGATAAAAGTGGAGCAACGTTTGTGTAAAGATCATTGCCAATCAGGTGTATCCCTTCATGGTGGCAGTGTATCCATCTGCAAATAGATTTTTTTCAGCAGGATTATGCCACAAGGCTTGTCCAGAACTGATTCCAAGAACAAGACAGGGAATTCAGCTTAATGCAGTGGCCTGCCGAGTCACCAGATCTCAATCCAATTGTGCATCTGTGGGAGGAGATGGATCAAGCTATTCGGAGTAGAGATCCACTCCCAGCCAACTTGACACAATTGTGGGAAGCATTGGAGTCAACATGGGCCAGCATCCATGTGGAACGTTCTCAACACCTTGGAGTGTCCATACCCCGACTAATTGAGGCTGTTCTGAGGGCAAAAGGAGGTATAACTCAATATTAGCAAGGCGTTCCTAATGTTTTGTGCACTCAGTGTATATCAGATAAAGATGTTGTGGTGATCACTTTTCAGCATTAGTTTGGGTGGATTATTTTATATTACTAAACAATTTTGTTTAATGATAAACAGGCTATGAATCGACTACTTGTGTTTATTAATTTGTCTTTTAATACTAGATTCATTATTTTAGTCATTGATGATGAATGTATTTGAATAACTGTATTGAAGTTAATTGATCTGGCGGCAGGTAGCCTAGCAGTTAAGAGTGTTGGGCCAGTAACTGAAAGGTCGCTAGTTTGAATCCCGAGCCGACTAGGTGAAAAATCTGTCAGTGTGCCCTTGAGCAAGCCAATTAACTCTTATTTGTCCTGTAAGTCTCTCTGGATAAAAACATCTGCTAAATGACAAGAATGTAATGAAAAATAATGTTTGTATATGAATTCATGCTGGGCAGCCACTTTTTTCTCATGTGTATAATTAAATAAACTGTTTTTTAGTTAAATACTGTATGCTGTCGTGGTAATTTCCTGTATTACTAAATGATGTGTTTACAAACCACACACAAGTCAGTTATATTTTAAACTCTATCTTTAATTATATGAGTTTCACCATAGCCCTTTGACTCTCAGATCAATTCAGTGTCTATAAATGAATTCTCTGAGAGTGCTTACAAAAGAATACTTAGTATCTTTTATAGCCAAGATACACCCCTCTCAACTCACATGACGATCTCAGGAACTCAGGAACACAGATCTCAGGAACTTCACAAAGGGCCTTTTACTTGAAAGAGGATTATCCCATAGCCAGATAGCATTAGCTATAAATTATCGTTCAGTTTGGTCTCTTAGACGAGGTTCTACTTCTCGTTCTTGGTACTTCATATTACCAAAATATTACCTCATCCAATGGCATATATCAATTGTCTACTTTAGCTACTCCCATCTCAAATACACCCCACCCCTGGACAAGCTCCCTGGGGGGAGTGAGCCTCTAGGTCATATACTATCTCAAGATTCATGCAACATCAGAGGGGTAATACAATGCTTCCAGACACTGCCATACTCCCCCCCCCCCCCAATGGGAAAAGGAGGGAGTGACTGGAGTACAGACATTGTGGAGCCCTTCACATGGTTTCACAGATATATTCATAATGAAGACAATGTTCAAACTTGAATTCTCCCTTTCTGATATTCTGCCTATTACCAGACATGTAAAAGACAAGCCTGACCTCTCCCCTCTCTGGGCCCCAAGTGACTTTTCCCTAGAGGAGATAGGAAAATGCAACTGCCAACAGTATAGTCCAAAAGAAGACATTCTAATGACAAGTATAAAGTAAATAAAACATCTTATTCCTCTATGTTACCTAACTAATTCTGATTCAGCTACGAAAATATACAATACTGGCCAGAGGGACATGACCATAGTAGGCTAGAGCAACTAAGTTAGTGTTAATGTTAGCTAGCATGCAAGTATACAGGCAGAGTTTCTTATGTTAGCCTAGAGAAATAATAGTTTGCGACATTAACGGAAACTGATCATTAATATAGCAACCTTATCAAATTCAGTCAGTTCCCTGCTTTACCCTGCGTGGTGATACAGTGAACCCGTATATACGAAAATTGCATTTACCATTCTGAGCTTATGTTAAATAAAAATACTTAAAGTATATTCGGTGACTTTGAATCACATTTTATCCTGATACCAGATTTGATTGACGCAACCTTCCACACTGACTACCTTTCCTAATGCCTCCTTTATCATCTTCCTGGCCTCAAATGATCTCCCAAAAATACATAATTGTTGATGAATCGCGCTCCAAAAGAAACCGATGTTCGTTTACAATATCACAACGGAATGCATTACAATGTATAACCGTCATGCCTCAAAACTGGGAGAAAGAAGCAAGTCATTCACCCGCCATTTGTTCCTCAAGACGTAACACAACGACACGCGGATAATTGTAAGCGTCAACATTTTTGAAAACATTTGTAAATAGTACAGACATCTTCTTTTATACTGTGACAGAGGTAGTTCCAACTTTAGAGTTGGCCTGTCACAGTAGAGGCTTAGCGTGGTTTAAACTTGCTAGCCTATCGGTGGTGCCCAGACAGAGCACTCAGGATTCAAATGTCCGGAACGGTGTTTGTGAAGATTGAGCTGATTTGTTGGTTTCTACACATTCCTCAGTTCCTGTTTTCTTGTTATTCAGCATTTTTCCTACACATTCCTCAGTTCCTGTCTTCTTGTTATTCAGCATTTTTCCATCTTGTCTCAACCTTGTGGTTTGCACAGTCGACACCCTAGATTAACAACAGCTTTTCTGCAGTTATGCTATGTTTTGTGATTAACATGTCCTTTTTCTATAAGGCATATATTTATGTTAAAAGAGAACAAAACCATCCTTCACATCAGTCAGAGTGACCAGTAGTGGTTTTGTATTGATTTCATGCGTCTCAGAAGAGCAGAAGGAGAAAGGATTGTGTTTTTCGGAGCAGGGCAGCGATAAAAGGGTGTTATATCTGGGGTTTTGTTATATATTGAGGTTCATCGTCTTGAGCAGAAGATTCGAGGAGTGGTTGGAGAACTAAACTGTGTAGTAGATGGAAAGAAGGAAGAAAGTCAATCAGTTTTACCGTTGTTTGAAGAAGATAATCTGCCTACTACCGAGGTAAAGTTGCTTTTATATTCACACATTCGGACATTCAACAGACATTCAGCAGACATTCAGCAGACATTTGCAAAAAGCCATTAATAATTGTAAAAATCTGTAACTAATTCATTGATTGTCACAGAAATATAAAAATAGATATGGTTTATTCTTTAAATGTCTAGCATACTTTTACAACCTTCGTTTTGAATTTTAAAAATCCAGTTTTGATTTGATGGAAATATATAAAATCTTAAATGCAATGTAAAGCTGTTTAAATCAATAACTAATTCACCCTTTCTCACAGAATCATCAAACTAGATATGACTTATTCTATAAATGTCTAGTATATTTTTACAACCTTTGTTTTGAATACAAATTCCAGTTTTGATTGATAGAAATATATCAAATCTATAAGATGCCATTCTAGTAATGTTTGATATTACAACATTGATATGTGATACCTTTTTTATCAACAAATACGTTTTTTGCAAATGTATGCCTTTATTACTATACGATTTATATTGCCTGAATACTCAACGATGATTAGCACCTCAGTTATGTGGTGCTTCTGTCAGGGTTGTGGTCAAATGTCCTTTAAAGTCAATTTAGCAATTGAACAAAAATCCATTTCAATTTGAAATTGTTCCAAATTGCAAAAACATGTAACAAAATTTAGGTATTCCAGAACTGTTATTTACATGTAAATCAACATAACCCTGTTTTATGTTTTTAATACTGCAGATAGAATGCTCTGTGTGCCAGAGATGGTTCCATTTAGCTTGTCTGGGGATGACAATGAAGGACTTCAACAAAGCCAAAACAGAAAATGATTGGAAGGGGCCTCTTTGCTGTTAAATTAGAGACGTATGAAAGAATGACTGTTGTGCTTTGTAACTACTTTAACATGTGGAACTTTTGCACAAAAAATGCAAACATTGATTTGACATACAATTTAAGATTGTAAACATTGTACAACTTTATGTTAACATTGTCTAGCTTCATATAGAACAAATTGCACTTGAAATGAACATTTATTTTAAGGTAATTTAAATAAATGCATATTCTCACTTTTTTCAAGAAACAATCACTGAATTAGTTAATGATTTCTTCATCTTTAAATGCAATATTTGAGATTTTATGTATTTCTATCAAATCAAAACGGAAATCAAAACGTGAATTTCTACTCAAATCAAAGGTTGTAAAAGTATACTAGACATTTATAGAATGAGTCATACATAGTTTGATGTTTCTGTGACAAACGGTGAATTAGTTATTGACTTATACAGTTTTAAATGATATTTGATAGATTTTATGCTAGACTTTTATAGAATAAACCATATCTATTTTCGTTTCTGTGACAATCAATTAATTATAGATTTTTTGCATTTAAATGGCTTTTGGTGAATGAATCGGTCTGGCTACTCATGCGATTTTTAAAAAAGGACCTCAATGACGTTACCTTTATCTCAATTACGGCCTACTAAGGAACAGTGGGTTAACTGCATTGTTCAGGGGCAGACGAACAGATTTTTGCCTTGTCAGTTCGGGGATTCGATCCAGCATCTTTTCAGCTACTTGCCCAACGCTCTAACCACTAGGCTAACTGTGATGCTAGGATATATATGATATGCAGTGTGAGCTATTGTGAATAAGCCACTGCAGTTATGAAATTGATAAAAGAATGGCCATGTTTCAAGTGTGTGACGACAGAATATTTTGGGTATTTATTAGGATCTCCATTAGCCACTGCAAAAGTATCACAATTGTTCACTTCTCTCATTGACTTCTCAAACCCCGGCTTGGTCTGCTTCGCAGGCCTTCTCTGAAGTCTCGCGGTTTTACGTCTCTGGGTTTAGAAACTGGTAGTGGGGGAACAGGAAGTTCCGCGCAGGCGCGCATCATTCTTCAGAATAAAGGATACGTCAGAATTGTGCAGTCGAGACGACAACTTCTGTGTCCTTTTCAAATATATTACTACTGGTATGTAATAGCACGTTCTAATATCGGAAGAACATGTCATAACATGCTAGGTAACAAATACGTCAAGGTATTATCACGTTTGGTGAAGGATTTATGTGCTATTTTGGTGTCAAAACAGCGTGAGTGAACGTGATTTCTTGTTTACAAGTCACATAGAGACTTTGGGTTAAAGTTAGTCTCTGAGTGGATGTAACGTTATATCATTTTGTCAAGGTAATTTCATAAAGGATCAATTTATTTTAGAGTTCTGGGTTTTATGTGTCGTTTTTGGTTTTGTGTAAGATTCACGAGGTGGTAAAATGGCGGTTCCCCCTCGGTCTGCATTAACGCACATCAGTTTAGGCAGTGAGGGTGCAGGAGAGAAAGACCATTTTACGGTTGCGCTACTGTTTTCGAGCTAAATGTAATGATTATCAGTTTTCCTCATGTGAACTAATATTCAGAGACATTCAGTTGTTTCTGTCTATCTATACATGTTACTATGGTGTGAACGGAAATACTATTGGTTTTTGATTGGAATAATACAGTGAAGACAAGGTTATTCAGGAAAATAGTACATAGTGCTGCCTACAACATACTGCAACCTTGTACTAAATGTTTTTTGAGGCATTTATGCATTTATGTGTATAGGGGATATCTACTATAGATTAAGTGCATTTAAGTTGTGTAGCCTGATTTTAAAGTGTATACTTTGTCTAATGTGAATGAATAAATGTTTTGTTGTCAATGCTTAGCTACCAGATCTATTGAAGTGAGATCAGTGCTAGACTTGGACAGGAGCTCACCGAAGCTGAGTACCATCACCTCACATTTCTACTGTTTGAGCTCATGTTCCTCTTATAGAATATTAGCTCAACAGTATTGTGGTGCTCCTGCAGCTAAATATAAACAATATTTTTAGATAATAAATTAAGTGCTAGAACTGTCAAGACTAACTTTTGTGTCCGTTTCTCTTTATTACTACTGGCTGACTCGGATTAAGTCTGAGGCTAACTAACCTTGTACTAAATGGTTTTTGAGTCATTTATGCATTTATCTACTACAGGTTAAGTATTAGCTCAAATGTATTATGAAGCTCCTGCACCTAAATATAAACAGTACCAGCACCCAAAATGAGTATGGGCTACTATTTCAGTCCAAGTCCAAAACTGAATTAGATAATTGAACAATACAAAATATAATATATTTAATAGAGAGTAAAGTAAGTGCAAGAACTGTCAAGACAATAACCTTTCTGTCCGTTTCTCTTCTACTACTTGCCGACTCAGGTATGAGGCCGGTAACATCAACAGAGAGGACAAACCCAGCCTGCCTCTCCTTCCACACTGAGTCCAAACCTACAGTCACTGGGTTGGGTCCTGATTGTGACAGTGGAGCCCAGTTTGCACCGCAGGATCCAGAGATGGCATCAGTGAAGCTGGAAGACTGCAGTCAAACAATGGAGCTGAATGTCAACATTAAAGATGAAGAAGAAGAGGAGAAGATTGGGACATCTGTTAATGATGGTAAGAGCAGGTTCTATCTAACTAAGTTTGTTGTTCATTCCAACTTCCCACTGTGCATGAAAAGTTGCAGTAGAACTGTTTCAATGAGAAGGTAGATGGTTCATGCTACTGACACTTGCATGGTTTGACACCAGTATTGCCAGCATTTGTTTTATTCACTGGGCTATCTGGAGTGATCAGAGTGAAGAGGTGAAGTAGACGAACTGTCAGTGTTTTAAAGTTCTATGAAGTGAACCTTGAGATACTTTTAGAATAGTTGTATTCCCCTTTTGCATTGCACAGCCTACTTATATTAATACTTACAGGTAGCCTAGTGGATAGAGCGTTGGGCCAGTAACCGAAAGGTTGCTGGATCGAATCCCTGAGCTGACAAGGTAAAAAAAAAATGTAATTCTACCCTTGAGCATAGTAGTTAACCTCTAACGAGCCTCAACCCCGGATCCGGGATCACCCCCCACCCCCCCCACACTGATTAGCATCGCTAGCATAGCGTCACAATTAAATAGTAGCATCTAAATATCATTAAATCACAAGTCCAAGCCACCTAATGAAAGATACAGATCTTGTGAATAAAGCCACCATTTCAGATTTTTAAAATGTTTTACAGGGAAGACACAATATGTAAATCTATTAGCTAACCACGTTAGCAAAGGACACGATTTTTTTACTCCCAACAGCTTTTTCCTGCGTCAGTAGCTATCACTAATTCGACTAGATAAAAATATATATAGCCACTAACCAAGAAACAACTTCATAATATGACAGTCTGATAACATATTTATGGTATAGCATAGTTTTTTTTGGGAAAAATGTGCATTTTTCAGGTATAAATCACAGTTCTGCATTGCAGCTGCAATCTGAAATAGTGCTGACCCAGCCAGAACAATTACAGAGACCAACGTCATATAACGAATTACTCATCTTAAAACATTTCAGAAAAATACACAGCGTACAGATATTGAAAGCCCAACATCTGGTGAATCCAAACAATATTTCAGATTTATTAAATGTTTTATAACGAAAACAAAATGTAGCGCTAAATTAGCATAGCTATACAAGGCAGATTCGGCTAGGCGCCCACGGCCAGTTCACATGCACAACAGATATGATATAACATCGTAAATTGGGTCTTACTATGGCTGATCTTTCATCAGAATGTTGATCAAAGTGTCCTTTGTCAAGATGAGTCGTTGGTTCCGTTCAGAAATCTTCCTTTCCCACTCCATTTAGCACAGGTACCGGTCGAGTGGCACAGATCTCTCAAATGTAAATAAATTGTGACAACGGAACACCGCAAAACTCCCAAAAAAATTCAAATAATCTGATTAAACTATATTGAAAAAACATACATTACGATGATATGGTCACATGTATCAAACAAAATTCGACACGGAGATAGTTTTCATCCATAACGCCAGCAAAACAGTACACAATCGCAGCTCCAACTCGTGCGAATCAGCAAACCGGAAGTTGTCGGTCACGCCAAAGAAATAGGTCTTATTTCACGTCAGTACCAGATAAACAAAGAATTTCTCCTCTGACGTCCTCTTGACACCCAGAGGAAGGCGAATGAGGTGTGTTTCGGGTCATAGGGGGCACGACCATATATAGGCAGAGCTTTGAAGCCAGCATAACACATCTTGATTTTATGTTCTTGGTCATGGAAAGTGCTGTGAAATGACTTCTGTATCACTCAGAGACAAAATTGAAACGGTTTTAGAAACTAGAGATTGTTTTCTTTCCAATGGTATTATTTATATGCATGTAGTAAGAGCAATAATTGAATAAGAGGCAGTTTAATCTGTTGAGCAAATTATGCTAATGGGAAAATAGCACCCCCTGTATTCTCAAGAAGTTAACCCACTGAACCCCGGGCGCCGAAGACGTGAATGTCGATTATGGCAGTGCCCCGCACCTCTCTGATTCAGAGGGGTTGGGTTAAATGTGGAAGACACATTTCAGTTGAATGTGTCGTGTCTTTGACTATGCCAGATTAATTGCTATGACATGCTGTTCTATAAAATAATTTCTCCGTAATTAATATTACCTGATTGAACTAATCATGTAAATGTTAATTAACTAGAGAGGGACACCACAAAATAATATTTATAGAGCTGTTATCTTTCGAATAAACTCTTAAAGATTTAGTAAGATTTTACATCCATAACAGTCACATTAATCGTCATTTTATTCAGTCTCATCTGAAAGTTGTAAATCCTTGATTATCTGCAAGAATCCTGGCTAACAAGTTGAATCAGCAATACAATATTGGGTTTAATTATTTATTTACTAAATACCTAACTAATCACACAGAATCACACATATACAATTAAATCATAACTTGATCACAAATTACGTCATACAGAAAAACGTCCCTGGCGGGCGGATTACATATGACAGCTTGTTACACAAAGGGAAGGGGCTGAGTCCGAGTGAAAGAGCGGGAGACTGGAACATAGGCGAGCTGTGCTATCGTAAATACAGTATCTTATGCATTCTAAATTACCGCCCATTCGAAAAGGAAAATGCAATAAATATTTACTCTGAGCTGCGCTTCAGTAGGTTGGTGGTAGATGGACCGTGTCGCCAACCCGAGTCCTCTGTCCTTTGGAGAATGTCTCTGGTGCCTTACTGGATACGTTGGAGGAACGTTGTGTGTAATAGACGGGATACTCAAAATTCCTTCCTAACCTGCGTTTAGCTGTTGCTAACTCAACGGCTAGGAGATATCACTTCTGTAGTGAATACGAGTTCAAAGTTCATACCATTCACAATCAAAGTCCATGCTGATGTTGGCTTAGTTCTGTAGTTATTATCTGAACCATTCTGACACCGGACCGTCATCCTAGTGTACCCGGAACAGGAAGTTATATTCTTGTCAATGGCTTTTATAGTGGAGGGAGAGGGGTGTGTCTGAAAAGTTTATAACCCATGCCTCTTCACAGGGGCGGGCCACTGTGAGCAGAGGAAAACTTATGAAAGTCCAGATCTCTCATTTGGAAGCTAAAATTAAATTTCATCTCTTCACAAATAATTTCATATTCAAACATTTGAATTAAACAACAATTCCATGTGAATCCGATACCTCTGACGTTTAGACTTTCCACAGTAGAGTTCATGTCATTCTATCATTGATGAGAATGTGTCAGAGGGCAACCGAACTGACATAATATACCTTAAGTACCACCGCATATGTTCAGTTGGTCGGATTACCAGAATATAGTTAATTTCCCCCCCACTTCTGATGTTCCCAGAACCTCTATGTTAACCAAGGGGTTTTCTTATGTCACATCAGTTATAGTAGGGAGAAGGAAAAGGGGGGAAAGAGGTATTTATGACTGTCATAAACCTACCCCCACTGCCAACGTCATGACAAATGCATTCAGTTGTACAACTGACAAGGTATACCTTTTTCCCATTCGGAAGGTATTTAGACCCCTTGACTTTTTCCTCGTTTTGTTACATTACAGCCTGATTCTAAAATTGATTAAATAAAGAATTTTCCTCATCAATCTACTCACAATACCCAATGATGACAAAGCAAACACAAGTTTTGTAAATGTTTTCACATTTTATAATAAAAAAAAAAACTGAAATACCTTATTTACATAAGTATTCAGACCCTTTGCTATGAGACTCAACATTGAGCTCAGGTGCATCCTGTTTCCATTGGTCATCCTTGAGATGTTTCTACAACTTGATTCTTGTCAACCTGTGGTCAATTCAAGATTGGACATGATTTGGAAAGGCACACAACTGTGTAGATAAGGTCACACATTTAACAGTGCATGTCAGAGGAAAAAACCAATCCATGAGGTCGAAGGGATTGTCTGTAGATCTCCATGAAAGGAAAAATTCACAAACTGGTAAAATGGAGGCGTCCACTCGGTCTGCGTCAACAGACTTCAGTGCAGGCAGTGTGGATGCATCAAGGTGAGACAATTTTTTACGGTTGCACTACTGTTTTGAAGCTAAATGTAATGATTATCGGTTTTCTACATGTATACAATTATTCAGACACATTTGTCCGTAGAGCACCATGAAAGGATTATGTTGAAGCACAGAACTGGGGGAGGGTACCAAAACACTTCTACAGTGTTTATTTTATTTAACTAGGCAAGTCGGTTAAGAACAAATTATTTTTTACAATGACTGCCTACCCCGGCCAAACCCTAACCCGGACTACGCTGGGCCAATTGTGCGCAGCCCTATGGGACTCTTGAAGTGTTGAAGATCCCCAAGAACACAGTGGCCTCCATCATTCATTCTTATATATATATTATATACACTGCTCAAAAAAATAAAGGGAACACTTAAACAACACAATGTAACTCCAAGTCAATCACACTTCTGTGAAATCAAACTGTCCACTTAGGAAGCAACACTGATTGACAATAAATTTCACATGCTGTTGTGCAAATGGAATAGACAAAAGGTGGAAATTATAGGCAATTAGCAAGACACCCACAATAAAGGAGTGATTCTGCAGGTGGTGACCACAGACCACTTCTCAGTTCCTATGCTTCCTGGCTGATGTTTTGGTCACTTTTGAATGCTGGCGGTGCTTTCACTCTAGTGGTAGCATGAGACGGAGTCTACAACCCACACAAGTGGCTCAGGTAGTGCAGCTCATCCAGGATGGCACATCAATGCGAGCTGTGGCAAGAAGGTTTGCTGTGTCTGTCAGCGTAGTGTCCAGAGCATGGAGGTGCTACCAGGAGACAGGCCAGTACATCAGGAGACGTGGAGGAGGCCGTAGGAGGGCAACAACCCAGCAGCAGGACTGCTACCTCCGCCTTTGTGCAATGAGGAGCACTGCCAGAGCCCTGCAAAATGACCTCCAGCAGGCCACAAATGTGCATGTGTCTGCTCAAACGGTCAGAAACAGACTCCATGAGGGTGGTATGAGGGCCCGACGTCCACAGGTGGGGGTTGTGCTTACAGCCCAACATCGTGCAGGACGTTTGGCATTTGCCAAAGAACACCAAGATTGGCAAATTCGCCACTGGCGCCCTGTGCTCTTCACAGATGAAAGCAGGTTCACACTGAGCACATGAGCACATGTGACAGACGTGACAGAGTCTGGAGACGCCGTGGAGAACATTCTGCTGCCTGCAACATCCTCCAGCATGACCGGTTTGGCGGTGGGTCAGTCATGGTGTGGGGTGGCATTTCTTTGTGGGGCCGCACAGCCCTCCATGTGCTCGCCAGAGGTAGCCTGACTGCCATTAGGTACCGAGATGAGATCCTCAGAGCCCTTGTGAGACCATATGCTGACACATGCACATTTGTGGCCTGCTGGAGGTCATTTTGCAGGGCTCTGGCAGTGCTCCTCATTGCACAAAGGCGGAGGTAGCAGTCCTGCTGCTGGGTTGTTGCCCTCCTACGGCCTCCTCCACGTCTCCTGATGTACTGGCCTGTCTCCTGGTAGCGCCTCCATGCTCTGGACACTACGCTGACAGACACAGCAAACCTTCTTGCCACAGCTCGCATTAATGTGCCATCCTGGATGAGCTGCACTACCTGAGCCACTTGCGTGGGTTGTAGACTCCGTTTCATGCTACCACTAGAGTGAGAGCACCGCCAGCATTCAAAAGTGACCAAAACATCAGCCAGGAAGCATAGGAACTGAGAAGTGGTGTGTGGTCACCACCTGCAGAATCACTCCTTTATTGGGGGTGTCTTGCTAATTGCCTATAATTTCCACCTTTTGTCTATTCCATTTGCACAACAGCATGTGAAATTTATTGTCAATCAGTGTTGCTTCCTAAGTGGACAGTTTGATTTCACAGAAGTGTGATTGACTTGGAGTTACATTGTGTTGTTTAAGTGTTCCCTTTATTTTTTTGAGCAGTGTATATATATATTAGTTCCAGGTAGAACAATTACAGAAACACAATTTTCTTTTCTTTTTTATACCCAACACGAGGATAGATGAACATAACAACCAAACAAATAAATAAAAAGTACAATATGCAGTTGTAGATAATGTAGATTACGCTTCGACTATAACCAATATTCACATACATTCTTTTGAATATACAGATTTGCAGTTCCAATGCTTCTACAATATCACCGGTTTGCAAAAACTCACCAAACGGATTCCAAATATTATGAAACTCTGGGGCTTTCTTTTTCACTATATAAGTACATTTTTCAAGAGCCAGACCTGACGTTAATTATTTTAACCAATGACCAAGTGAGGGGAACTGACATACTTCCAGTGGAGAGCAATTTAACGTCTAGCTTGTAATAGACAGAGGTCAACCATTTTCTTTTCTCTCCTATGTAAAGAGATATTCTCTGGGTAAAGATTTAGGAGGCATAGTTTAGGGATTAGTGGTATTGGGGTAGAGGTCATCTCAGAGATATAGCGCAGTACTGAGCTCCAAAACGTTTCTAAATCAAATTTATTTATAAAGCCCTTCTTCCATCAGCTGATGTCACAAAGTGCTTTACAGAAACCCAGCGTAAAACCCCAAACAGCAAGCAATGCAGGTGTAGAAGCACAGTGGCTAGAAAAAACTCCCAAAAAGGACAGAACCTAGGAAGAAACCTAGAGAGGAACCAGGCTATGAGGGGTGGCCAGTCCTCTTCTGGCTGTGCCGGGTGGAGATTATAACAGAACATGGCCAAGATGTTCAAATGTTCATAGATGACCAACAGGGTCAAATAATAATAATCACAGTGGTTGTCGAGGGTGCAACAGGTCAGCACCTCAGGAGTAAATGTCAGTTGGCTTTTCATAGCCGATCATTCAGAGTATCTCTACCGCTCCTGCTGTCTCTCTAGAGAGTTGAAAACAGCACGTCCGGTGAACAGGTCAGGGTTCCATAGCTGCAGGCAGAACAGTTGAAACTGGAGCAGCAGCACGGCCAGGGGGACTGGGGATAGCAAGGAGTCATCAGGCCAGGCAGTCCTGAGGCATGGTCCTAGGGCTCTGGTTCGCTGAGAAAGAAAGAGAGAATTAGAGAGAGCATACTTAAATTCACACGGGACACCGGATAAGACAGGAGAAATACTCCAGATATAACAGACTGACCCTAGCCCCCCGGCACATAAACTACTGCAGCATAAATACTGGAGGCTGAGACGGGAGAGGTCGGGAGACACTCTGGCCCCATCCGACAATACCCCCGGACAGGGCCAAACAGGCAGGATATAACCCCACCCACTTTGCCAAAGCACAGCCCCCACACCACTAGAGGGATATCTTCAATCACCAACTTACCATCCTGAGACAAGGCCGAGTATAGCCCACAAAGATCTCCGCCACGGCACAACCCAAGGGGGGGTGCCAACCCAGACAGGAAGTCATGTCAGTGACTCAACCCACTCAAGTGATGCACCCCTCCTAGGGACGGCATGGAAGAGCACCAATAAGCCAGTGACTCGGACACTGTAATAGGGTTAGAGGCAGAGAATCCCAGTGGAGAGAGGGGAACCGGCCAGGCAGAGACAGCAAGGGCGGTTCGTTGCTCCATTGCCTTTCCGTTCACCTTCACACTCCAGGGCCAGACTACACTCAATCATAGGACCTACTGAAGAGATGAGTCTTCAATAAAGACTTAAAGGTTGAGACCGAGTCTGCGTCTCTCACATGGGTAGGCAGACCATTCTATAACAATGGAGCTCTATAGGAGAAAGCCCTGCCTCCAGCTGTTTGCTTAGAAATTCTAGGGACAGTAAGGAGGCCTGCGTCTTGTGACCGTAGCGTACATGTAGGTATGTACGGCAGGACCAAATCGGAAAGATAGGTAGGAGCAAGCCCATGTAATGCTTTGTAGGTTAGCAGTAAAACCTAGAAATCAGCCCTTGCCTTAACAGGAAGCCAGTGTATCTCAGCACATTCCCACAGGCAATGATACAAGGTGCCTAAATGTGTGTTACATTTAACACACAGGTCTGAGGTATTGGGATCAAATTTGTGGAGCTTAACAAGGGAGATATACGCTCTCATTGTCCAATTGTATTGCAACAATCTCAGGCGGGTGTTTATTGTCTGTATCTGAGCTCTACAGCATATCATACCCCAATACACTGTACATATCCAGAAGTGGACCTAGAAGTTTGTCGTTAAATATCTAATGGGAGCCCATCTGGACCTGGCTCTTTACCTCCCTTCATATTGAAAATTGCATCAGATTTCTACAGGATCCATTGATAATTGCCCTTGTTAATTATGAATTGCATTAATGGCTCGGTCTGAATTTAACCTCTTAATGCGCCAGGCCAGCAATTTATCAGGTTTTTCACGATGATCATAGGACTGTCAAGGATCAGGACTGTACAGCAAATGTCCTATGTGGAGGTGGTGAAGAGAGTTATAGGGGCAAGAGGCCCCAGTTCTATAGAAGATATGGTGGTGGATGCACCACAACCAGTTGCAAATGTTGTACGTCAATCAAGTGATCTGGATACACTTATTGTGAAGAAGGTGGATGTTTTGAGTATTTATAGCCACAGTTATTAATTGTACTGCACAAGAAGTCCAGGAAGCTGGACATCATATCTGCAGCTGAGAAGTTTTTGGGCCTACAAGAACTACTGTCGCCAGCCTGTGTAGGAACCTGATTAGAACTGAATAGCAGGCTGATTTAGTTTAATAAAAATTATGTTATTGACAGTTTGTATGATTTTTAAAATAAATACTGTATACACTTAACAAACAATCGCAACATGTAAAGTGTTGGTCCCATGTTTCATGTTACCGATACACAAACTTATTTCTCTCAAATGTTGTGCACAAATGTGTTTACATCCCTGTTAGTGAGCATTTCTCCTTTGCTAAGATAATCCATCCACCTGACAGGTGAGACATATCAAGAAGCTGATTAAACAGCATCATCATCATTACACAGGTCCACCTTGTGCTGGGGACAAGAGTAGCTGAGTAGGTACCCTGGCAGCAGCAATTGGGGATCCCTGATGTCAACGTTGTGAACAGAGTTCCCCTTGGAGGCGATGGGGTTATGGTATGGACAGGCATAAGCTACAGACAACTGCAATTTATCGATGGCAATTTGAATGCACACAGATACCATGACACGATCCTGAGGCCCATTGTCCTGTCATTTATCTGCCGCCATCACCTCATGTTTCAGCATGACAATGCGCAGGCCCATGTCGCAAGACTCTGTACACAATTGAAAATGATTCAAATGTCCCAATTCCATGGCCTGCATACTCACCAGACAGGTCACCCTTTGAGCATGTTCGGGATGGTATGATCGACGTGTACGACAGCTTGTTCCAGTTTCCTCCTATATCCAGGAATTTCGCACAGCCATTGAAGAGCAGTGTGACAACATTCCAGATGCCACAAACAACAGTCTGATGAACTCTATGTAAAGAAGATGTGTCCTGGAGGAGGCAGCGGCAGCTACCCACTTCTCCAGTGCTTCATTTGTAAATTGGGAGGTGCTGGAACAAGAAGTGAACCCAAGAGGGGGGGGGGGGGGATTTGGGGTGACCTGGGGGTCTCCGAGGTACCAGAACACATTAAATAAAATACCTGTATGATATTGCATGCATTATCATGGCTTTTGCGTACTGGCATAATATAATTGTTTTATTTTATTTAACTAGGGAAGTCAGTTAAGAACAAATTCTTATTTACATTGACGGCCTACCCGTACCGAACCCGGACGATGCTGGGCCAATTGTGCGCCGCCCTATGGGACTGCCAATCACGGCCAGATGTGATACAAACTGGATTCGAACCAGGGGCTGTCGTGACGCCTGTTGCACTGAGATGCAGTGCCTTAGACCGCTGCACCACTCGGGAGAATTGGTGTTGAGCCGCTTACAAAAGTTGCACACATGGAGTACATTTATTGTAGCCTGGAGTCCTGGAAAAATGTGGCCCTTTTATAAACAGATTTCATGCAATTCTACATCATTTTAGATGACTGGAGACTTTTGCAGAATTTTTTTCATCAATAAAAATAAATCAATATAAACGACCTTGTCTCTAATCCATCAATAGCCTAGGCCAGGTGTGAGGAGAAACACATTGTACAATATGAGGAGGAAGTTATAGTCCTAAACAAGCTTTCCAGTTTCACTGACTCACCCAATGATGTGCAGCTCACTCACCGGCCAAAAGCTTCTCTCTTGCTTTACTTTGTAAAACTATGATGTTCTCTCAATAGACCTATTTGGAAGTTGATAACTTGGTAACAGACAGATTAGTATTTTCTTTTCAGCAGGATCCATTTGCTTTACAACCTGTGTTTTCCAATGATTGTATTATAAATATTGCTGAAGGCCTGTTTTGGCTGCATGCTGTTAACTGACAGATTTGCCACATGTTCCTGACTGTAGACATGCCTTGTGATTTGGCTACACACAATCCACAGCTAGGCTATTTTATTTAAATTAGCTATTGATCCTCTGTACCTAAATACTCCTGGTGTAGTATTGGGAATTATTTCATTTCTTTCTGAACAGACTGCAGAGTGCTGCAGCAACACACTTCCCACAGCTATTATTCTATTAGGAGATAAATGAAGAAGTGCAATGCTGGAGAGATGAGTTGCCAGTTCATGTCTATAACAGCACAGAGAGGGAGAAAGATCATAGAAAGTGAATCTCATTTTAGTTCTGTGAGAGATACAGGCGTGCTTCTCTCTCACCACAGTAATGGCCACGCCTTGGTCTAAATAGGCTACAATGTTGCACAAACCATAAACCTGGGACGGCCCAACATTAATACATTCTTAGAATATCAGGCACGTTTTCACATTTACGTTTTTTAGGGAGCATGACAATTACAGAGGAATCCAAATGTAATCAGGAATTTTACATTGCAAACAGTGGAAATAATCTTTCATGCCACGAGGTAGTCTACCTGATCCTGGCAAATGGGTTCCGGAACAAAAGACTACAAAACTGAGAGCTGCTGGAGGATCCAGCTCAAATTAAGCACCGTCCTTCTCATATAATGAGGTAGGGACACCCCAAGAACACCTGAATGCATGGACGGTTGCACCAAACCAAGAGACCACAGCCAGTTGTTTCCAAAGGGAACAGATGCGTCAGTGGGCAGTGCCAAGCACGAGCTAGTACTAAATGTTTTTGTCATTTATGCATTTTATGTGAATTTAGGAAATCTACTATAGATTCACTTATGTTGTGTAGCCTAATTTAAAGCGTGTACTTTGTCGAATGTGAATTAATTCATGTTTTGTTGTCAATGCTTAGCTACCAAATCTATTGAAATGAGATCAGTGCTCAGCTCACCGGAGCTGAGTATCGGCAACTATTTCAGTCCAAGTCAAGCACTGAATTAGATAATTGAACAAAAATAAATATTTTTTTTTATATATTTTTTGATAATAAAGCAAGTGCCAGAACTGTCAAGACTAACTTTTTTTTCTCTGTTTTTTATTGTTGCTACAGGACGACTAGAATTAAGTCTGAGGCCGGTAACATCAACAGTGAGGACAAACCCAGCCTGTCTCTCTCCTTCCACACTGAGTCCAAACCTACAGTCACTGGGTCCTGATTGTGACAGTGGAGCCCAGTTTGCACTGCAGGATCCAGAGATGGCATCAGTGAAGCTGGAAGACTGCAGTCAAACACTGGAGCTGAATGTCAACATTAAAGATGAAGAAGAGGAGGAGAAGATTGGGAAATCTGTTAGTCGTGGTAAGAGCAGGTTCTATCTAACTAAGTGTGTTGTTCGTTCCAACTTCCCACTGTATGAAAAGTTGCAGTAGAACTGTTTCATGATGAACTGTTTCAATGAGAAGGTAGATGTTATTTCATGCTACTGACACTTGCATGGTTTGACACCAGTATTGCCAGCATTTGTTTTATTCACTGGGTTATCTGGAGTGTTCAGAGAGTAGACTAAAGAAGTGAAGTAGACAAACTGCCAGTGTTTTAAAGTTCTATGAAATGAGTCTGTGTAGTTACTAACCTTTGTGATAGTGAGTGGAGGATGATATGAAGTGAGTCTGTGTAGTTACTAACCCTTGTGATAGTGAGTGGAGGATGATATGAAGTGAGTCTGTGTGGTTACTAACCCTTGTGATAGTGAGTGGAGGATGACATGCCCCTTTTTAGCTTTCAACTCTTATCCACTTTTAGAATAGTTTTATTCCCCTGTATTGTACAGCCTACTGATATGAATACATATGTCACCCGGTACAGCCAGAAGAGGACTGGTCACCCCTTTGAGCCTGGTTCCTCTCCTTTTCTTTCTAGGTTCCTGGCTTCTAGGGAGTTTTTCGTGGCCACTGTGCTTCTACATTTGCATTGCTTGCTCTTTGGGGATTTTAGGCTGGGTTTCTGTTCAGCACTTTCTGACAACTACTGATGTAAAAAGGGTTTATAAAATAAATTTGATTGACATGTATATCTCACCACCTGACTGGTTCTTCTGATATTGTTCACACAGGAGACCATGTTGAGACATTCTCTACATCCAGAGAGCAACAGCAGGAAGATCACAGAGCTAAGAGGTCTCACCTCTGCCCACATTGTGTGGAGATTTTCCCAATTCTATCAAAGCTAAAAATACACCTAAAAATACACACAGGAGAACATCTGTATTCCTGTACTGACTGTGGGAAGAGATTCACAACACCAGGAGCTTTGGCAGTTCATCAGAGAGTGCACACTGGAGGGAAGCCTTACTCCTGCTCTGACTGTGGAAAGAGTTTCTCTCTACTGGGCAACTTAAAAACACATGAACGTATACATACAGGAGTGAAGCCTTACTCTTGCTCTGACTGTGGAAAGAGTTTCTCTCTACTGGGCAACTTAAAAACACATGAACGTATACATACAGGTGTGAAGCCTTACTACTGCTCTGACTGTGGACAGAGTTTCTCTCGACTGGGCCACTTAAAAACACATGAACGTATACATACAGGAGTGAAGCCTTACTCGTGCTCTGACTGTGTAAAATGCTTCACAACATCAGCTCAGCTAAAAGATCATCAGAACACACACAGGAGAGAAGCCTTACTCTTGCTGTGACTGTGGAAAGAGTTTCTCTCTACTGGGCAACTTAAACACATAAACGTATACATACAGGAGAGAAGCCTTACTCCTGCTCTGACTGTGGAAAGAGTTTCTCTCTACCGAGCACCTTAAAAACACATGAACGTATACATACAGGAGTGAAGCTTTACTCCTGCTCTGACTGTGTAAAATGCTTCACAACATCAGCTGAGCTAAAAGTTCATCAGAGAACACACACAGGAGAGAAGCCTTACTCCTGCTCTGACTGTGGAAAGAGTTTCTCTCGACTGGGCCACTTAAAAAGACATGAACGTAGACATATTGGAGTGAAGCCTTACTGCTGCTCTGACTGTGTAAAATGCTTCACAACATCAGCTGAGCTAAAAGTTCATCAGAGAACACACACAGGAGAGAAGCCTTACTCCTGCTCTGACTATGGGAAGAGTTTCTCTCAAATTGGCCAATTAAAAGCCACCAAGGTAAACAAAGGAGAGAAGTCTTGACACTGATCTGACTATAGAGAACACACAAAGGAGAGAAGCCTTACCACTGATCTGACTGTAGAGAACACACAAAGGAGTGAACCTTACTTCTTCCTTGAAGTTTTTAAGCAAACCAGACGGCACAACACCATTTACAAACAAAGCATTTGTGTTTAGTGAGTCCGCCAGATCAAAGGCAGTAGGTAGGACCAGGGATGTTATCTTGATAAGTGAGTGAATTGGACCATTTTGTGTCATGCTAATCAGAAAAAAAATGTAACTAGTACTTTTGGGTGTCAGGGAAAATGTATGGAGTAAAAAGTACATTATTTACTTAAAGAATTTGCTAAATAAAAATAAAAGTTGTACAAAATATGAATAGTTAAGTATAGATAACCCAAAAAAACTACATAAGTACTTTACGCCACTGCATGCATCCATGCTGTGTGTCCGCATTGCAGGCTGGTGGTGTGATGGTTGGGGTGTGTTTTCAGGGCACACATTGGGCCCCTTGATAAAAGTTGAGCAATGTTTGAATGCCACAGGATATCTAAATAATCATTGCCAATCAGGTGCCTCCCTTCATGGCAGCAGTTTATCCATCTGCAAGTTGATTTTTATCAGGATTATGCCACAAGGCTTGTCCAGGACTGGTTCCAAGAACAAGAACAGTACAGTGAATTCAGCTCACTGAATTCACTGTAATTTTGCATCTGTGGGAGGAGATGGAACGAGCTATTCAGAGTAGATCCACTCCCAGCTAACTTGACACAATTGCAGGAAGCATTGGAGTCAACACGGGCCAGCGTCTCTGTGGAACGCACACAACACCTTGGACAGTCCATGTCCGACGAATTCAGGTTGTTCTGAGGACAAAATAAAATACTAAATTGTACTAAATGTATCAGATATTGATGACGTGTTGATCAGTTTTCACCATTAGTATTTTAATGAAGGTGTCATCCAATGTGTTTCAATGGGATATAGTAGTAAAGGCCAAATTCAATATATATATTTTTATACCTAATGTAGTCCTAAAATTATAAATAATTATCTAAACAATCCATTGTATGACCTTCTTAAACCATTCCATATGTCAGCATATTATTGTAATGTATTATTAGTATTTTTCTATGGTGCCAAAGTCCAGGGACAGCATTACCACCACAATCCAATAATGACCCAGTTACTATTGGGGGATGGAACCAGAGAGGAAGCTTGTGTTACCTTTCTCACACCACTGCAGTATTCATTTCAACAGACCTTTTCCACGCCCCTTTGTTGGAGCTCAATATATGCCCAGGACTATGCTGAGGGTCAGGATGTTGTAATGCCCAGTTGATCATGTAAATAGTCTTCTAGAACTCTGGTATTGATGGTCCATTTCAAGGTGAGTCATTGATATGAATGTTTAGAGTGAAAGAGCTGTGAACTCAAATGTGATGGCCCACATCTACCACACCTTTCCTATTGTGTTAGTCAATGCACCACAGCATTTTAGGCAGCCATTGTTCAAAATGTGATCATACATACAGTACAATGGGAGGGGGTGTGGTCTGCACGGAGGATGACCAGGAGGTTGATCTCAGACAGAGTTGACAGTGAGGACAAACCCAGCCTGCCTCTCTCCTTCCACACTGCCTTCAAAACAGATTCTAAACCTACAGTCACTGGGTCCTGATTGTGACAGTGGAGACTTGTTGCACTGCAGGATCTAGAGATGGCATCACTGGACAGGTTTCCATTGGGCCAGGTCTACAACAACAAAAACATTTAGCAAAACAATCATTGCAACGTGATGTAAACGGCAGAAACAGGAGACATTTTCTAAAGATCCACAAATGTTTTATCAGTTCGAACAGCGGCAGGGAAACATTGAAGAACCACAGTGCAACGCTGTGAAGGTGTAAGAAAGGTGCTGCTAAGATCAGAGATTCATCTCCTGAGTACATACTGTACCTTGTTCCCTGAATACAAACCAAGTAATCTTACATACTGGACTTCAAGTTGTAAAATAGTGAACTACTCCTTTAATGGAGCGGTAGGTGCTATGAAAGGAACGTTTTTACAACAACAAAAATGTACTTGTCGTATTTTGTTCATTAGTCTACTGTTAATACAACGCCAAAAAGGTTGCATGTTAGCAGTCAAGTTTTCAATATAGAGCACTTTCAGTACAGAGAAAAAAGTGGGATGATTATGCAAATTAGAAAAATGATAATTGTATATAATTTGCATCATCACACCTTTTGGTATGTACTACATTGTTTTCCAATCCTGGTCCTGGGGATCCATAGAGGTGAGCTTTTGTGATTTTGCCTTAACACACACACACTGGATTCAACTAAGCAACTCAAGCCATTGAACTGAATAAGGTATGTGAGTGCTAGGGCAAAAACATACATGTACACCCCTTTGGGACCAGGGTTGGGGAACACTGCTGTACTGAAAGTCCCCCATCTTCAGAACTTCACTGCTGACGTGCACATTATTGGGATTATATACAGGGTGAAGAAACCAAGGTGGACGTTTGTAATTTGATTTAACTATCCCTTTAATTGGAGTTCCATTGGAGTTCCATTTAGTTAGAGATGCATTTGCTCTAAGCATGTGCTATAAATATTCATTTATTTTATAAAGAAAACTTATTTTGTCATCTCTTAGGTTCGCCTAGGCTTCTTAACGAGTGTGCTCGCATACTCCCTTAAAAGACCTTTGCTTGAAAAACGAGAAAAAGAGTGGCAGTAGCACTGTTTGTCCATTTTGAGACGCCATAGACTCCTTTCTCTGTTTACAAATGATAATTGGATTTTAAGGTTTGAATGACTGTCCTGCTTCATATAATGTTTGTGTCATCATCACAAATCAACTGCATTATACTTAAAAAACACTTCAACCAGTAAAATGGCTTTTGCTATAGCCTATATCAATGAGCGTAAGCCTTCTGTTGACCAATGACCAATGAAGGGGCTTAGACTTCGGCAACCGACTTTGGCTTGCCTCCAGGAAAAAAATGTGTGCGCACAAATAGCGCGAAAAAAGCCCAAAACGAAAACTAAACAAAATGTCGTCATAATATATGCACAAACTTCCCGAACTGTTTCGGCTGTTTTTGTTTAACCTTTATTTAACTAGGCAGTTCTTATCAACTTACACTGTCGAAGCACTGGTCCTCTTCCATTTTAATTCCAGGTTGCATATTACAATATTTAAGGGCATATCAGATGGTCTGCTCTGACCATAACAGTCACACCAAGCATAGGGTTGGTTGGTATAAGATTGAAATGGGTAAATAATGTACCCGTGAAAACCCTATGAAATAGCTCCCCAATACCATCTGATGTATATATTTAATGTATTACATGAATGGTGACCACAGTCCTTCCAACAATACATTTAAATAATGTTTTACTGTGATTGTTTCCACCCTGCTGCATGTATTCAATGTATTCCATTTCAAATGTGTCTCCCAGTGCAGCTTTACTTCCGGGCTATTATGACACATCTGTCAGTTTCTTCTATGTTCCTAGGCCTCTAGTACAATGGAAAACATATTGTTTTTGGTCACTACCATTGCAGGAAAATAGCATGCTACTGGTGCAACTAGCAAACCAAAAACAACATAATAGTGGTTATTTAGCCTGATAACACATCACTGCCGACAGACACAAGCAGAAATGTAGCAGCCTGTACACCTAATCATTAGTGATCTGACATGTTGTATTGCATGGAAACTGTAGGCTACTAACAGCAGCTACATAGTCTAGTTTACTATGGTCCTGTCCCTCTGATCAGAGTCAACAAAGTGGTAATGTTGTGTATTGTATATACAGTATTTCACTTCAAACAGTTTATTTCATTTAATTACACACAAGATCATTTTTTTTATGTACAAACATTTTTCATTACATTCTTGTCATTTAGCAGATGTTTTTATCCAGAGAGACTTACAGGACAAATAAGAGTTAATTGGCTTGCTCAAGGGCACAATGACAGATTTTTCACCTAGTCAGCTTGGGATTCAAACCAGCAACCTTTCAGTTACTGGCCCAACACTCTTAACCGCTAGGCTACCTGCCGCTGGATCAATTAACTTCAATACAGTTATTCAAATACATTCATCATCAATGACTAAAATAATGAATCTAGTATTAAAAGACAAATTTAATAAACACAAGTAGTAAATTCATAGCTTGTTCATCATTAAACAAAAGTTATTTAGTAATATAAAATAATCCACCCAAACTAATGCTAAAAACTGATCATCACACCATCTTTATCTGATATACACGGTGTACAAAACATTAGGAACGCCTTCCTAATATTGAGTTGCACTCCCCTTTGTCCTCAGAACAGCCTTAATATCGTTGGGGCATGGACTGTCCAAGGTGTTGTGTGCGTTTCAGAGGGATGATGGCCCATGTTGACTACAATGCTTCCTACAATTGTGTCAAGTTGGCTGGGAGTGGATCTACTCCGAATTGCTCATTCCATCTCCTCCCACAGATGCACAATTACAGTGAATTCAGCTCACGGAATTCACTGTATTGTTCTTGGAACCATTCCTGGACAAGCCTTGTGGCATAATGCATAATCCTGCTGAAAAAATCAACTTGCAGATGGATACAGTGCTGCCATGAAGGGATGCATCTGATTGGCAATGATGTTTAGATATGTTTTGTTGTTGTGCACTCTCCTCAAAAAATAGCATGATACTTTTGTCATAGCTACTGTTAATTGAACACTGCAGTTAGATTAACAATAATTTTAGGTTTCTGCCGATATAAAGACATGTCTATGTCCCAGGAAGTTGTCTGTTGTATACAACGTCATTCTAGTCACATTAGCACATGTTAGCAACTACCGTCCCGGTTTAGGGACACCCATCCCGTTGAGCAGGGGTGAGCAACTCCAGTCCTCGGGCCTGATTGGTGTCACACTTTTTCTCCATCCCTAGCAAATGCAACAGATTAATCAAATTGCATTCTAAACTGAAGATCATGATTAGGTGACAATTGGAGTCAGGTGTGTTAGCTGGGGCTGGGGCAAAACTGTGACACGAATCAGGCCCTCGAGGACTGGAATTGCCAACCCCTGCAGGAGAGGATAATTTAACTTCTTGTCAATAGGGGGGCGCTGTTTTCACTTTGGAAAAAATCGTGCCCAAATTAAACTGCCTCGTACTCTATTCTAGATCGTACAATATGCATATTATTATTACTATTGGATAGAAAACACTCAAGTTTCTAAAACTGTTTGAATTATATCTGTGAGTAAAACAGAACTCATTTTGCAGCAAACTTCCATACAGGAAGTGAAAAATCTGAAAACGATGCTCTGTTCCAGGGCCTGCCTATTCAATTGCCTAATATTTATCGATATGCATGCACTTCATACGCCTTCCACTAGATGTCAACAGGCAGTGGAAGGTTGAATGGGGTGTCTAGCTTGATCTGAGGCCGAACAAGAGCTTTTGGAGTGACAGGTCTGGAAATTTCTTTGTCTTCTCTGGCGCGCGAAGTACATCGACATTGGCTTCTGAAAAGCGTTCGGTATACACGGCGGATATCTCCGGCTCTGATTTTATTTGATACATGTGATAATATAATCGTAAAGTAGGTTTTTTCAACCGAGTTTTATCAGTTTATTCAACGTTTATTTGGACTTTTGGAGTTTTCCATTCTTTGCGTCAAGAGAGGGTGGGAACGTTATCAACCTTGGCTAGCATTGTTGGCGCGAATTCGATAGAAGAAAAGGACATTCTAAAACCAAACAACGATTTATTCTGGACCAAGGACTCCTTGTACAAGATTCTGATGGAAGCTCAGCAAAAGTAAGAACAATTTATGATGTTATTTCGTATTTCTGTGGAAAATGTTGATTCCTATTCTCTGCCGTTTTGGCGAGCGCTGTCTCGCAATAACGCAAGCTGTTTGTTATGGTAAAGTTATTTTTAAAAATCTAACACGGCGGTTGCATTAAGAACCAGTGTATCTTTCATTTGCCATACAACAAGTATTTTTATGTAAAGTTTATGATGAGTTCTTTGGTCAGATTAGGTGAGTGTCCAAAATATCTCTGGAGATTCTGGTGAATCGATGCTACGTATTCACAATGTATAATCAGGATTTGTAGCTCTAAATATGCACATTTTCGAACAAAACATAAATGTATTGTATAACCTGATGTTATAAGACTGTCATCTGATGAAGTTGGTCAAGGTTAGAGATTAATTTTATATCTTTTGCTGGTTTTTGCGATAGCTACCTTTTGCGGTGAATAAATACATTTGTGTGTTTGGCTATTGTGGTAAGCTAATATAATTCTATATTGTGTTTTCGCTGTAAAACACTTAAGAAAATCGGAAATATTGGCTGGATTCACAAGATGTTTATCTTTCATTTGCTGTACACCATGTATTTTTCATAAATGTTTTATGATGAGTATTTATGTATTTCACGTTGTTCTCTGTAATTATTCTGGCTGCTTCGGTGATATTTGTGATGGTAGCTGCAATGTAAAACTATGATTTATACCTCAAATATGCACATTTTTCGAACAAAACATAAATGTATTGTATAACATGTTATAAGACTGTCATCTGATGAAGTTGTTTCTTGGTTAGTGACTAATTATATCTCTATTTGGTCGGTTTTGTGATAGCTACCTATGCGGTAGAAACATGGTGAAAATATGCGGTTGAGTCTTTGGCTATTGTGGTTAGCTAATATAAATACATATATTGTGTTTTCGCTGTAAAACATTTTAAAAATCGGAAATGATGGCTGGATTCACAAGATGTTTATCTTTCATTTGCTGTATTGGACTTGTGATTTCATGAAAATTATATTATATGATATCCCTGTCCCGCTAGGCTATGCTAGTCAGCTTTTTTGATGAGGATGCTCCCGGATCCAGGATGGGTATCACTGGAAGGTTAAGGAATTTGAAATTACTCATAGTTTTACTTTTGATATTTAAGTCTATTTACAACCAAATACTTAGACTTTAGCTCAGCTGATGTTGTGAAGCATTTTACACAGTCAGAGCAGGAGTAAGGCTTCAATCCTGTATGTATACGTTCATGTGTTTTTAAGTGGGAAAGTTGAGAGAAAAATATAAGTAGTATTTTACTTGGTGACTTTCACATTTTCTTGAGTTACTCTTGCCACATTAGGAGAATAAGTAAGGCTTCTCTCCTGTGTCTGTTCACTGATTACCTTTTAGCTCAGCTGTTGTTTAAAAAAAAAATCTACAGATCAGATCAGATTATGTTTACCTTGGTGTCTTTTTAACTGACACATTCAAGATAAACTCTTTCAACAGTCAGAGCAGGAGTAAGGCTTCTCTCCTGTGTGTATACGTTCATGTGTTTTTAAGTAGTCCAGTCGAGAGAAACTCTTTCCACAGTCAGAGCAGGAGTATGGCTTCTCTCCTGTGTGTGTTCTCTGATGAACTTTTAGCTCAGCTGATGTTGTGAAGCATTTTATACAGTCAGAGCAGGAGTAAAGCTTCACTCCTGTATGTATACGTTCATGTGTTTTTAAGTGGCCCAGTTGAGAGAAAATCTTTCCACAGTCAGAGCAGGAGTAGGGCTTCTCTCCTGTGTGTGTTCTCTGATGAACTTTTAGCTCAGCTGATGTTGTGAAGCATTTTATACAGTCAGAGCAGGAGTAAGGCTTCACTCCTGTATGTCTACGTTCATGTGTTTTTAAGAGGTCCAGTCGAGAAAAACTCTTCCCACAGTCAGAGCAGGAGCAAGGCTTCTCTGATGTGTGTGTTCTCTGATGAACTTTTAGCTCAGCTGATGTTTTGAAGCGTTTTACACAGTCAGAGCAGGAGTAAGGCTTCTCTCCTGTATGTATACGTTCATGTGTTTTTAAGTGGCCCAGTTGAGAAAAACTCTTTCCACAGTTAGAGCAGGAGTAAGGCTTCACTACTGTATGTATACGTTCATGTGTTTTTAAAGTTCTCAGTAGAGAGAAACTCTTTCCACAGTCAGAGCAGGAGTAAGGCTTCTCTCCTGTGTGTGTTCTCTGATGAACTTTTAGCTCAGCTGTTGTTGTGAAGCATTTTACACAGTCAGAGCAGGAGTAAGGCTTCACTCCTGTATGTATACGTTCATGTGTTTTTAAGATGTCCAGTCGAGAGAAACTCTTTCCACAGTCAGAGCAGGAGTAAGGCTTCACTCCTGTATGTATACGTTCATGTGTTTTTAAGTTGCACAGTACAGAGTAACTCTTTCCACAGTCAGAGCAGAAGAAAGGCTTCTCTCCTGTGTGTGTTCTCTGATGAACATTTAGCTCAGCTGATGTTGTGAAGCATTTTACACAGTCAGAGCAGGAGTAAGGCTTCAATCCTGTATGTATACGTTCATGTGTTTTTAAGTGGGAAAGTTGAGAGAAACTATTTCCACAGTCAGAGCAGAAGAAAGGCTTCTCTCCTGTGTGTGTTCTCTGATGAACTTTTAGCTCAGCTGATGTTGTGAAGCATTTTACACAATCAGAGCAGGAGTAAGGCTTCACTCCTGTATGTATATGTTCATGTGTTTTTAAGTGGCCCAGTCGAGAGAAACTCGCCCCACAGTCAGAGCAGGAGTAAGGCTTTTCTCCAGTGTGCACTCTCTGATGAACCGTCAGATTCCCTGATGTTGTGAATCTCTTCCCACAGTCAGTACAGGAATACGGATTCTCTCCTGTGTGTATTTTTAGGTGTATTTTTAGCTTTGATAAAATTGAGAAAATCTCTTCACAATGTGGGCAGTGGTGAGAACTCTTAGCTCTGTGATCTTCCTGCTGTTGCTCTCTGGATGTAGAGAATGTCTCAACATGGTCTCCTGTGTGAACAACATCAGAAGAACCAGTCAGTTGGTGTGATATACATGTCAATCACATGTATATTATGAAGCCCTTTTTACATCAGCAGTTTTCAGAAAGTGCTTTATAGAAACCCAGCCTAAAATCCCAAAGAGCAAGCAATGCAGATGTAGAAGCACAGTGGTCAGGAAAAACTCCCTAGAAAGCAGGAACTTTGGAAGAAATGTTGAGAGGAAACAGGCCCAAAGAGGTGGCCAGTCCGCTTCCGGCTGTACCCGGGTGACATATGTATTCATATCAGTAGGCTGTACACTACAGGGGAATAAAACTACTCTAAAAGTCAATAAGACTTGAAAGCTAAAAAGGGGCGTGTCATCCTCCACCCACCATCACAAGGGTTAGTAACTACACAGACTAATTTCATAGATCTTCAAAACACTGGCAGTTTGTCTACTTCACTTCTTTAGTCTACTCTCTGATCACTCCAGATAGCCCAGTGAATAAAACAAATGCTGGCAATACTGGTGTCAAACCATGCAAGTGTCAGTAGCATGAAATAACAGCTACTTTCTCATTGAAACAGTTCTACAGCAACTTTTCATACAGTGGGAAGTTGGAATGAACAACAAACTTAGTTAGATAGAACCTGATCTTACCATGAGAAACAGATTTCCCAATCTTCTCCTCCTCTTCTTCATCTTTAATGTTGACGTTCAGCTTCAGTGTTTGACTGCAGTCTTCCAGCTTCACTGATGCCATCTCTGGATCCTGCAGTGCAAACTGGGCTCCACTGTCACAATCAGGACCCAGTGACTGTAGGTTTGGACTCCGTGTGGAAGGAGAGAGGCAGGCTGGGTTTGTCCTCACTGTTGATGTTACCGGCCTTAGACTTAATTCTAGTCCTGTAGTAACATTGAGAAACAGACACAAATTTATTGTCTTGACAGTTCAGGCACTTTCTTTATTCTCAAAAAATATATTATATTTCTTCTTGTTCAATTATCTAATTCAGTACTTGACTTGGACTGAAATAGGTGCCGGTACTGTTTATATTTAGATGCAGGAGCTCCACAATACTGTTGAGTTAATATTCTTTTAGAGGAACATGAACTCAAACAGTAGAAATTTGAGGTGCCGGTACTCAGCTCCGGTGAGCTCCTGTCCAAGTCATTTCAACAGATCAGGCAGCTAAGCATTGACAACAAAACATGAAATCATTCAAATTAGACAAAGTACATGCTTTAAAATGAATCTACACAACGACTATAGAATGATCTATAGTAGATTTCCCAAATTCACAAAAATGCAGAAATGACAAAAACATTTAGTTCAAGGTTACAGTTTGTTTTAGGCAGCACTATGTACTATTTTCCTGAATAACCTTAATAATAGTAATACCACTGTATTATTTCACATCAAAAACCAATGATATTTCCCATTTACATCATAGTAACATTTATAAAGATAGAAACAACTGAATGTGTCTGAATATTAGAACACATGATCATCATTACATTAAGCTTCAAACCTGTAGTGCGACCTGAAATTGTGTCTCTGCACCAGCACTGAAGTCTGTTGACGCAGACCGAGTGGACAGCGCCATTTTACCAGCTCGTGAATTTTACACCAAACCAAAGATGGAACGAGATGGATTTTGGACGACATTCTAAAAAAAGTTCTAATCGATGAAACATCTGATACAGTTTTCTGTTCCCAAAACTAAAATCTGTTATGAACAGAGTGGACTACGTTTTGTAGATTTTTTTTATAGCATTGTTTAGAAGGAAAGCAAAGGCGAATTGAGTTATTGTACACGAGCACTTCACAGAGGAGTTCCCTAACATAAATGTGTACTAGAACGCGCCAATAGGATCTTGTTAGCTTGGCTCTGCCCAATATGACTCATCTGTTCCTATTGGAAACAACTGGTTGTAGTCTATTTTTGTTTAGTTATAAAAAATATTTGGTGCAACTGTCCGCGCATTCAGAGATCCTTGGGATGGCCATACCCCACTATATGAGAAGGGCGGTGCTTAATTGAGCCGGATCCTCCAGCACTTCTCAGTTCTGTAGTCTTTCGTTCCGGAACCCATTTGCCAGGATCAGGTAGCATGAAAAATAATTTCCAATGTTTGCAATGTAGAAATCTTCATAAAACCAATCAGAGTAGTTACATTTGGATTCCTCTGTAATTGTCATGCCCATAAAATCGTAATATGAAAACGTGCCTGATATTCTAAGAATGTATTCATGTTGGGCCGTCCCAGGTTTATGGTTTGTGCAACATTGTAGCCTATTTAGACCAAGGCGTGGCCATTATCTTGGCTCTCTCTAATTCTCTCCTTCTCTCTTTCTTTCTCTCTCTCGGAGGACCTGAGCCCTAGGACCATACGTCAGGACTACCGGGCATGATGACTCCTTGCTGTCCCCAGTCCACCTGGCCTTGCTGCTATTCCAGTTTCAACTGTTTTGCCTGCGCTTATGGAACCCCTACCTGTCCCAGACCTGCTGTTTTCAACTCTTAATGATCGGATATGAAAAGCCAACTGACATTTATTCCTGATTATTATTTGACCATGCTTGTCACTTATGAACATTTTGGCCATGTTCTGTTATAATCTCCACCCGGCACAGCCAGAAGAGGACTGGCCACCCCTCATAGCCTGGTTCCTCTCTAGGTTTCTTCCTAGGTTTTGGCCTTTCTAGGGAGTTTTTCCTAGCCACCGTGCTTCTACACCTGCATTGCTTGCTGTTTGGGGTTTTAGGCTGGGTTTCTGTACAGCACTTCGAGATATTAGCTGATGTACGAAGGGCTATATAAAATAAACTTGATTTGATTTGATGATTACTGTGGTGAGAGAGAAGCACGCCTGTATCTCTCACAGAACTAAAATGAGATTCACTTTCTATGATCTTTCTCCCTCTCTGTGCTGTTATAGACATGAGCCGGCAACTCATCTCTCCAGCATTGCACTTCTTCATTTATTTCCTAATAGAATAATAGCTGTGGGAAGTGTGTTGAGGTGCTGCAGCACTCTGCAGTCTGAGAAATGAAGTAATTCCCAATATTACACCAGGAGTAAACCTATAATTTAGCCAGAGGATAAATAGCTAATAAAAAAAAAATAGCCAAGCTATCTGATAATTTATTGAAACTGGCTATTTCTCTGGGGAAACCTAAAGATGTTATCTGTATATTTTCCACCACGCATTTAAATACTTTACTTTATTTTCCATTCCAACCTCCTGTGTAGTTACAATTACTCCAAGTTGACAATTTAAGTTAACCTCTAATTCCTCCCAATCCCGGATCCGGGAGCAGCCCCATCAGTAAAAAAGCTGACTAGCATAGCCTAGCATAGCGTCACAAGTAAATACTAGCATCTAAATATCATTAAATCACAAGTCCAAGACACCAGATGAAAGATACACATCTTGTGAATCCAGCCATCATTTCTGATTTTTTAAATGTTTTACAGGGAAGACACAATATGTAAATCTATTAGCTAACCACGTTAGTAAAAGACACAACTTTTTTTACTCCACCATTTTTTTCCTGCATAGGTAGCTATCACAAATTCGACCAAATAAAGATATAAATAGCCACTAACCAAGAAACAACTTCATCAGATGACAGTCTGATAACATATTTATTGTATAGCATATGTTTTGTTAGAAAAATGTGCATATTTCAGGTATAAATCATAGTTTACCATTGCAGCCACCATCACAACTCTCACCAAAGCGACTAGAATAACTACAGAGAGCAACGTGAATTACCTAAATACTCATCATAAAACATTTCTGAAAAATACACAGCGTACAGCAAATGAAAGACAAAGATCTTATGAATCCAGCCAATATTTCAGATTTTTTAAGTGTTTTACAGCGAAAACACAATATAGCATTATATTAGCTTACTACAATAGCAAACCACACAACAGCATTGATTCAAGCCAAAAATAGCGATAACGTATAACCCAGCAAAAGATATACATTTTTTCACTGACCTGCTCAGAATTCTTCAGATGACAGTCCTGTAACATCATATTACACAATGCATATAGCTGATGAGATATGTTGGCACGACTGCCATATTGCATTTCCATCCCAAAGCCCTTGCTTGGAAGTGTACTTCGCCAGACTGCCAAGAACCTTGCCCTCATCCAGGCCAAGGTGGCGAGACACGGTAGTGATGACACCATAGGCCTTGATCTCTGCACCAGACAGGATGCTCTTGCCAGCATACTTGGGGTACAACATGTACGCTGCGGCGTGTATGGGCTTCAGGCAAAAGTCTTCACGCTTTTTGATGTATTTCAGAACTGCAGTTTCCTCTGCTTGGAGCAACAGTGAAGTGGGCAGGGCAGTACAAATTTCTTCTCTTACATCTGCAAACAGAGTCTGAACATCAGACAGTATGGCATTGTCTCCCTCAATCCGTGAAATTGCTACTGCTATAGGTTTCAGGAGTTTCAGGCTGCTTAACACGCTCTCCCAAAATACATCATCCAGGAGGATCCTCTTGATGGGGTTGTCCATACCGCCAGACTGTGATATGGCCATTTCTTGGAGAGACTCCTTCCCCTCCAGGAGACTGTCAAACATGACAACACCACCCCAACGGGTGTTGCTGGACAGCTTCAATGTGGTGCTTATTCTTCTCACTTTGCTTGGTGAGGTAGATTGCTGCTATAACATGATGACCCTTCACATACCTAACCATTTCCTTCGCTCTCTTGTAGAGTGCATCCATTGTTTTCAGTGCCATGATGTCCTTGACGTGCAGATTCTATGCATGAACAGCACAGCCAATGGGTGTGATGTGAGGGTAGGACTCCTCCACTTTAGACCAAGCAGCCTTTATGTTCGAAGCATTGTCTGTCACCAGTGGAAATACCTTCTGTGGTCCAAGGTCATTGATGACTGCCTTCAGCTCATCTGCAATGTAGAGACCGGTGTGTCTGTTGTCCCTTGTGTCTGTGCTCTTATAGAATACTGGTTGAGGGGTGGAGATGATGTAGTTAATTATTCCTTGCCCACGAACATTCGACCACCTATCAGAGATGATTGCAATACAGTCTGCTTTCTCTATGATTTGCTGGACCTTCACTTGATCTCTGTATCCAGCAAATGAGTAGATAAAGCATGTCTGGTTGGAGGGGTGTATGCTGGGCGAAGAACATTCAGAAATATCTTCTAATACACATTGCCTGTGAGCATCAGAGGTGAACCAGTTACATTCACAGCTCGAGCAAGACATTCATCAGCATTTCTCTGACTACGTTCCTCCAATGAGTCAACAAAAACTTCTGATTCCAGGAGGACCATGAGCTGTTTCTATCGATAAGGTGACTGATTCATCATTTTCACCTTGAATAGAAGTAGAGGGACTTTTGACAGAGGTTGCTTGTGTGAGAGCTGAGGGAACTTTATGCACTTGGCCAGATGATTCTGCATCTTAGCTGCATTCTTCACATATGATTTGGCACAGTATTTGCAAATGTACACAGCTTTTCCTTCTACATTAGCTGCAGTGAAATGTCTCCACACATCAGAAAGTGCCTGTGGCATTTTCCTGTAAAGATTAGAAACAAAGGAGTAAAAAACATAACAAATACAATTCCATGTACAGATAAATAGTTAAGCAGTTAGATTAAACAACTCCTTGGTAAGATAAAAAAAAAAATGAAACATGTATAGAAACAGATGAATTAACACTCAGTTAGTAGGCTCAAACAAGCCAAAACCCACATGGTAGAAACAACTAACTAGCAAACACACTTTGCGGTAGGTTACTATTTCCTAGTTAACAAAAAATAATATATATGTCATAAAATATATTCACCCAGTATTGTAATCAAAACGTACCAGAAAGCATGTAGTCCTTGGCTCAGACAGTGTAGTAGTGTGGGCTCAATAGCATCTCATTAGTGTGCAAGATCCAAAATATGCCACAAGACCTAGAATTGCCTTATGTGTATCCCAGAAAAAAATCACTGTTATAAACTAACTTTTTTGAGGAATTTAAGCAAAATTCCCCAAATTCCATTGCTCAACTTCCCATGGAAATTTACTGGAAAGCTTCCGACCCTTTGCAACCCTATGCACACTTCTCACATCTAAGCATCTCACACCTACACACTGCTGCAACAGGCCCATGAATGACACCTAAAACACTGTAGTATTTATGGAACAAAAGCGCTCATGGGATAACTGACACTTCCTACCTTCACCTTATCTGGCAGACTCTGCATCAAAAATCAGCATGACAGATGTCTTCTGTTTCCCCACGCTCTACACCGGATCTAAGACTCACCAAACGACAGGCATCACAGACACCTGGAATATTCCATTTCAACTGCTCCTCCTTAACACTTAAACCTAATCTCAATATCACTTCTTTCAATGCCGCCCTGTTCCGGAGAGCAATTTGAGTCACAATTCTTGTCCCCAATCGCGAAATCCGGAGCGCTTGCTGGATATAGGAGAAATCATTATGAGTTCCCTCCGAGTTACCTTCACCAACTCAACACTCAGCTCCTTCTCGGGGGTCATTATTTGCACAGTCGCGTCCATCTAGGAAGTTCTGTAAGAAAATGTCACTGTGTTCCCGCAGTGCATGTTATAGGATTTACTCAGAAACGTGAAGAAATTCACTATACATTATATTAAAGTGAATTCGTGGAAAGAACGCTCATTCCAGTATAAACATGTAAGTATTTATTGTCCATCGCAGTTAATTCATCCACACTCTTGTCACATTCACTTTCCTCTTGTAGCTCTTCTAAAGGCTCTGTGTGATCCTCCATTCCATATTCACTCAAAACATATTCCACTTCTCTCCTTATTTTCTGGTCCACCATCTTCTTCATCAGATCTTCCAGAAGGCTTGTACAATCCCCCACTGCAATCCCCCATTCCACTTTTTTTCTGGTCCGCCATCTTACCGCGTGTCCCAGCTTATCCACACCCCACTAGCCTCGAGTAGCTGCATACCAATAGAGTACCACAGTATAAATCCTAATACGCATAAAACCTAGCAGTCAAACAGGGAAATGGTTCCAATCATTTTTCCACCATTCATTTTTCCCAGAGGATTTTAGAAACACTTAAAATAAGGGCTGTGTTTCATGTAGGCATACCCTGGTTGACGTTTTGATAAGCATGTAAATGTCTCTAGGACAGGGTGACTTTTATCAATATATTCACCTGTACTTACCAACCACAAAAATGAAATTTTAATTAGCTGCTAATGTGGCTATCATAAGGACCTACAAACGCCATGATGATCTGGACAAGAGTGCCGAATCGAGGCAAAGGTAAGGATCTCTGGGTTAATTATGTAAGCTAAATTTAGTCGTTTATAAATAAGCTACATTTATTTAAATAGACAATTATGTGAACTGTCTTGTGCAATTTTTTTATTGACATAATACCTGTTAGCAAAGGTGTCAGCTAGAGATGACGTGCAAGAGCTTGCAGTGATAAGTTTTGCATGATGTCTACTTTGATGCTAATTAGCATTATATAATCTGAGAAGAAATAGAGCCAAATATTGATAAAAGTCACCTTGTCCGAGAGGGATTTACAGTTGAAGTCGGAAGTTTACATACACTTAGGTTGGAGTCATTGAAACTCGTTTTTCAACCACTCCACAAATTTCTTGTTAACAAACGATCGTTTTGGCAAGTCGGTTAGGACATCTACATTGTGCATGACACAAGCAATTTTTACAACAATTGTTTACAGACAAATTATATCACTTATAATTCATTATATCACAATTCCAGTGGGTCAGAAGTTCACACACACTAAGTTGACTGTGCCTTTAAACAGCTTGGAAAATTCCCAAAAATTATGTCATGGCTTTAGAAGCTTCTGATGGGCTAATTGACATAATTTGAGTCAATTGGAGGTGTACCTGTGGAGGTATTTCAAGTCATACCTTCAAACTCAGTGCCTCTTTGCTTGACATCATGGGAAAAATCAAAAGAAATCAGCCAAGACCTCAGGAAAAGAATTGTAGACCTCCACAAGTCTGATTCATCCTTGGGAGCAATTTCCAAATGCCTGAAAGTACCACGTTCATCTGTACAAACAATAGTATGCAAGTATAAACACCATGGGACCACGCAGCCGTCATACCGCTCAGGAAGGAGACGCGTTCTGTCTCCTAGAGATGAACGTACTTTGCAAATCAATCCCAGAACAACAGAAAAGGACATTGTGAAGATGCTGGAGGAAACGGGTACAAAAGTATCTATATCCACAGTAAAACGAGTCCTACATTGACATAACCTGAAAGGCCGCTCAGCAAGGAAGAAGCCACTGCTCCAAAACCACAATAAAAAAAGTCAGACTACGTTTTGCAACTGCACATGGAGACAAAAATTGTACTTTTTGGAGAAATGTCCTCTGGTCTGATGAAACAAAAATATAACTGTTTGGCCATTATGGCCATTGTTATGTTTGGAGGAAAAAGGGGGAGGCTTGCAAGCCGAAGAACAAGATCCCCACCGTGAAGCACGGGGGTGGCGGCATCATATTGTGCGGGTGCTTTGCTGCAGGAGGGACTGGCGCACTTCACAAAATAGATGGCATCATGAGGACAATGACCCCAAGCATACTTACAAAGTTGTGGCAAAATGGCTTAAGGACAACAAAGTCAAGGTATTGGAGTGGCCATCACAAAGCCCTAACCTCAATCCTATAGAACATTTGTGGGCAGAACTGAAAAAGCGTGTGTGAGCAAGGAGGCCTACAAACCTGACTCAGTTACAGTAGCTCTGTCAGGAGGAATGGGCCAAATTTCACCCAACTTATTGTGGGAAGCATGTGGAAGGCTACCCGAAACATTTGACCCAAGTTAAACAATTTAAAGGCAATGCTACCAAATACGAATTGAATGTATGTAAACTTCTGACCCAGAAATAAAAGCTGAAATAAATCACTCTACTATTATTCTGACACTTTACATTCTTAAAATAAAGTGGTGATTCTAACTGACCTAAGACAGGGAATTTTTACTAGGATTAAATGTCAGGAATTGTGAAAAACTGAGTTTAAATGTATTTGGCTAAGGTGTATGTAAACTTCCGACTTCAACTGTATACAAAAACTGGTGTCAAACCATGCAAGTGTCAGTAGCATGAAATAACATCTACCTTCTCATTGAAACAGTTCATCATGAAACAGTTGTACTGCAACTTTTCATACACAGTGGGAAGTTGGAACGAACAACAAACTTAGTTAGATAGAACCTGCTCTTACCAGAAGAAACAGATTTCCCAATCTTCTCCTCCTCTTCTTCATCTTTAATGTTGACATTCAGCTCCAGTGTTTGACTGCAGTCTTCCAGCTTCACTGATGCCATCTCTGGATCCTGCGGTGCAAACTGGGCTCCACTGTCACAATCAGAACCCAGTGACTGTAGGATTGGACTCCGTGTGGAAGGAGAGGGGCAGGCGGGTTTGTCCTCCTCACTGTTGATGTTACCGGCCTCCGACTTAATCTGAGTCGGCCTGTAGTAATAAAGAGAAACGGACACAAAAGTTAGTCTTGACATTTCTGCCACTATTTTCTAAAAATATTGTTTATATTTATGTGCAGAAGCTCCACAATACTTTTGAGCTGATATTCTATAAGAGGAACATGAGCTCAAACAGTAGACATTTGAGGTGACGGTACTCAGCTCTGATGAGCTCCTGTCCAAGTCAAGCACTGATCTCATTTCAATAGATCTGGTAGCTAAACATTGACAACAAAACATGAATTAATTCATATTAGACAAAGTATTCACTTTAAAATCAGGCTACACAACTTAAGTGCACTTAAACTATAGTAGATTTCCTGAATTCCCAAATGCATAAATGACAAAAACCATTTAGTACAAGGTTACCGTTTGTTTTAGGCAACACTATGAACTATCGTGCTGAATAACATTGTCTTCACTGTATTATTTCTATCAAAACCGATAGTATTTCTGTTCACACCATAGTAACATATATAGATAAAGATAGAAACAACGTAACGTTAATGCATCTGAAATTTAGTACACATGTAGAAAAATTGATAATCATTACATTCAGCTTCAAAACAGTAGTGCAACCCTCTCTCTGCTGCACCCTCACTGGCTGCACTTTGAATTTGTTCCATTGTATTCACAGGAATGTCCCTGTATTGACGTGAATATTGTTATTATTGTTGCAATAAAAAAATAAAGAAATCCGTTGACGCAGACCGAGTGGTGCCGCCATTTTACCAGCTCGTGAATTTTACACTAAACCAATAACTTGCAAAACGAATTCAGACATCTCAAGTAAATAGATTCTTTATGAAATTACCTTGAGAAAATGATGTACATCCACTCAGACAAACCCCAACGGCTCTAACTATGTAACGTTAACGTGTAAAATAGTTATCGCGTTCTTCACTCGGCTTGACACAAAAACACATCAAACCTTTATCAAACGTGATAATAGCTTAACGGATGTATTACTTAAAATGGTATGACATTCTTTTGATATTAGAAAGTTTAAACGTGCTATTACATACTTTTAGTAATACATAGAAACGGACACTTAGCTAATCTTCTTGACTGCACCGTTCTGGCGCTTTCTTTACACTGAAGAATGGTGCACGCCTGCCCGGAACTTCCTGTTCCCCCACTAACACGGTCCGTGCATTCCGGCATCCTTGGGAAGGCCCTACCCCATTACATGAGAAGGGGTCGTAGCCTTCTGCAGGACACTTCTCCTTTGCATAGAGTTTATCAAGATGTTGATTGTGTAATGCTATTTCTAGAATATTTGCTGGTCTGTGGTGTGTAATGAGGAGCAACCAGATGCTGCACTTGACACATTTATGAAATTGATTATTCCAGTTACTAATAAGCAAGCGCCCATTAAGAAAATGACTGTAAAACGGTTAAATCTCCTTGGATTGATGAGGAATTGAAAAATTGTATGGTTGATACAATGTGCTTCTACACCTGCATTGCTTGCTGTTTAGGGTTTTAGGCTGGGTTTCTGTACAGCACTTTGAGATATCAGCTGATGTAAGAAGGGCTATATAAATACATTTGATTTGATTTGATAGTGTTGTGGAATATTGACTCAGAAATATTAGACCTTTACTGGAACCTGTGAATTCAAATTAGACTTTATTACAAAGTAGCAAAGCCGTGCACTTCCATGGAAGAACCACATTCTCTTTCCACAGACCTCAGACTTTATAGGTTTCCACTTTCAGATAATCATCTACATAGAGGGGAGTGACCATGTGTGTTAACACCCCTTGGCCTCTTGCCACCATTATCTTTCTGTCTCAATTCTTGACACAAATGCATGTGTCTGTCCCATGATACTCATGGGACTACACAATGGCTCTCCCCAAGCCTATAATGGCACAGACATACACATACAATACAATCACATGCCTTAATGCTCGTCACAAGACTAAGCAATGACTTCCTTCAGGCCTACAACAGCACAAGCACACATACATAATGCAATTGCATGTCTCAACGCAAGTCATAGGACCTATGTAATTACTTCCTCATGCCTATAACAGCAGCACGGCATACATTTTCCGCTTACGTTCTTGTTTTTGCATGTCTAGTGTTTAACTCCATGCTGACCCAGTCTGTACATTCTCCTGAGCTCAGCCTTTATTCTGCTTACACATGTCTATTAATTAACCCTATGTTTTCTGTCTCAATACTGCTGGGAGAACAGTCTAGATATTGGAAAATCAAGGGAAGGACACTCAACAAGCACAGCACTTACACAAATGACTGATGATTGGCTGAGAGAAATTGATGACAACATGATTGTGGGGGCTGTCTTGTTAGACTTCAGTGCAGCTTTTGACATTATCGATCATAGTCTGCTGCTGGAAAAACTTGTGTGTTATGGCTTTACACCCCCTGCTATAATGTGGATAAAGAGTTACTTGTCTAACACAGAGGGTGTTCTTTAATGGAAGCCTCTCAAATATAATCCAGTTAGAATCAGGAAATCCCCAGGGTAGCTGTTTAGGTCCCTTGCTTTTTAATTTTTTTACTAACGACATACCACTGACTTTGAGTAAAGCCAGAGTGTCTATGTATGCGGATGACTCAACACTATACACGTCAGTTACTACAGCGACTGAAATGACTGCAACACTCAGCAAAGAGCCACAGTTAGTTTCAGAGTGAGTGGCAAGGAATAAGTTAGCCCTAAATATTTCTAAAACTAAAAGCATTGTATTTGGAACAAAACACTCACTAAACCTCAACTAAATCTTGTAATAAATAATGTGGAAATTGAGCAAGTTGAGATGACTAAACTGCTTGGAGTAACCCTAGATTGTAAACTGTCATGGTCAAAACTTATTGATGCAGTAGTAGCTAAGATGGGGAGAAGTCTGTCTATAATAAAGCGATGCTCTGCCTTCTTAACAAAACTATCAACAATACAGGTCATACAGGCCCTAGTTTTGTCGCACCTTGACTACTGTTCAGTCGTGTGGTCAGGTGCCACAAAAAAGGACTTAGGAAAATTGCAATTGGCTCAGAACAGGGCAGCACGGCTGGCCCTTGGACATACACAGAGAGCTAACATTAATAATATGCATGTCAATCTCTCCTGGCTGAAAGTGGAGGAGAGATTGACTTCATCGATCCTTTTATTTATGAGAGGTATTGAAATGGTGAATGCACCGAGCTGTCCGTCTAAACTACTGGCACACAGCTCGGATACCCCTGCATACCCCACAAGACATGCCACAAGAGGTCTCTTCACAGTCCCCAAGTACAGAACAGACTATGGGAGGCACACAGTACTATATTGAGCAATGACACCATGGAACTCTATTCCACATCAAGTAACTAATGCAAGCAGTAAAATTTGATTTAAAAAAACAGATAAAAAAAACACCTTTTGGAACAGCGGGGACTGTGAAGCAACACAAACATTGGCACAGACACACGCATACACACGATAACATACGCACTATGCATACACATGGATTTAGTACTGTAGATATGTGGTAGTGGTGGAGTAGGGGCCTGAGGGCACAGAGTGTGTTGTGAAATCTGTGAATGTATTGTAATGTTTTTAAAATTGTATAAACTGCCTTAATTTTGCTGTACCTCAGGAAGCTTTAGCAGCAGCTAATGGGGATCAGTAATAAATACAAATCAAAACCCCTCCTGGTCACTCTGACTGACTACCTTTCATAATGCTTCCTTTACCCTCTGTAACCCCAACAGTTCAATTAAATTAACTGATTAATTTATTTATTTGATTGAAGGCAACACTGTATTGGTGAAATAGTTGTGCTAAATTGACACTTAATTTTTGAGTGCACAGAAGTTTCCCTTTGTTATAATGACATGAACAGCATGACATGTTTTATGATATTTTGTTTTGGCAAGAAGCAAGCCCAATGAGTTCGCAGCCGTTTGGAGATAAATGTAACAGACTTCATCAACGTAGGTAATGTGCTGTACGTTCATTCAACATGGTGGTCTTCAGTTGTCAAAGTTCTAGCTAGCTAACTTTGATCATTTTTACAAACAGTTGTCTGATGTGTTGGAGAATCTTAAAACATAGAAAGAGGACACAACATGGAATGTATCTATTGTTAAGTTTAATCTTAGATTTACCATCCACTAGCTCTTCACTTTCCTCATTAATTTTTGGGCACAAATCCACAGCACTTTATGGTATCATGTGTTTTCTGGTAAGGAAACTCTTTTTTGGGGGGGGGATGCACTCTTTTTATTATTATTATTATTAACAACAAATCAATACCAAAAGTACTTGGGGGGAACACAAGTATATATAAATAATATACAAAGGACAATTGGGCTAGCGGGGCTGGGGGCGGGGCTAGGGTGTACAATATCACATTACACAAGGATCTTAAGGGACATACAGACACTTATTATTCTAACAGCTTTTTTGTTGATAGAGTATTTAATTGTCTTAAAATATAGTTCAATTTCTTTTTCTAAGGTAAGAAAATGTGGTGTTTGGTTTGTACATTTACAATATGAAATGTGGCAAAAATAATAATGAAGTTAATTACATAAAATTGTTGCAGATTATTTCTATTGTAGGGGGAAAAAATCTAAGCAGTACATCTCTCCATAATAGTGTAAAATCTTCATAAATGTGTTCAATTATAAATCTACTGATGTCTTGCCAGTCGGATGCACTCTCCTGCATAGATAGAGATGATAGCTACATGATGAATTCTCTGTTGCCTCCGGGGCGAAGATAAATAAGAATAAAACAGAAATAAAATATAGTGGAAATGGAGAACTGATCGGTTATGTGGTTTGACTGTGTGCACCAGACCAATGGTAGTGCTTGGGATATCTTTCGGAAATTAAATTAAAGATGACATGTTTAATTGGAAAGAAAAAATATTTTCGCTTAATAAAAGATTGGGACTGTGGAAAGTGAGGCGACTATCTTTTAGCTGAAAAGGTGTTAGTGCTGAAAACGGACATTCTGCCTTCATTACTTCACCTTGCCTATGTGTTTCCCATGCCGGTGTCTCTAAGAAAAACGTTCATATGGGTACTGTTTAAATTATTTTGGGGAGGATATGAGTACATCCGTAGAGATCGGATGTACCAGACTATAGAGGCTGGTGGAAGGGATTTCCCTCATCTTCCTCTCAAACGTTTGTTGTATTTTGTCATCTTCTCTAAACAAATGTCAAATTTTAATCAAATTCTGGCTGTCTGTACCATTAAGATTCATGGTGGAGTGGGAGAATAGTAAGCCAAAAGCTGAAATTATCCCATTACATTTTAAGAAAATAGTTGAATGGGCAAGGGAAACACATAATGCTATATGCGAAATTTATAGAAAATTGTCATACTAGAGACTGCCTCACATACAGGTAACGTTATCTGATGTATTTGTCTGAAGTCATTATTTGATAGGCCTGCTATTTTCACAAGACTCAAATATATGTTGTTAAATGTATACAAGGTTTGTAACTCTGCCTGTGTTAAAGTAACTATGTCTGTTTATCCCATTGAAATTATAGAAATAGAATCACACTGCACTTTTTCAAGTGACATAAACTTGATATAGTGTAGTAAGAGTTATTCCTTTGCTTACGGCATTATTACATATCATATATACACAATACAGTCATTGGCTTACGGCCATACCAGTCTCAATACGCCTGTTATTTGTTGTTTTATTAGGATCCCCGTTAGCTGTTGCAAAAGCAGCAGATACTCTTCCTGGGGTCCACACAAAACATGAAACATAATACAGAATGACATAATACAGAACATCATTAGACAAGAACAGCTCAAGGACAGAACTACATGCATTTTTAAAAAGGCACACGTAGCCTACATATCAATGTATACACACAAACTATCTATGTCAAATAAGGGAGAGGCGTTGTTGCGCAAGGTGTTGCTTTATCTGTTTTTTGAAACCAGGTTTGCTGTTTATTTGAGCAATATGAGATGGAAGGAAGTTCCATGCAATAAGGGCTTTATGTAATTCTGTACATTTTCTTGAAATTGTTTTGGATTTGGGGACTATAAAAAGACCACTTGTGGCATGTCTGGTGGGATAATTGTGTGTGTGTCAGAGCTGTAAGTTGACTATGCAAACAATTTTGGAAACATGAATGTTTCTTATAAAAAGAAGAAGTGATGCAGTCAGTCTCTCCTCAACTCGTAGCCAAGAGAGACTGGCATGCATAGTATTAATATTAGCCCTCTGATTACAATTAAGAGCAAAACGTGCCACTCTGTTCTGGGCCAGCTGCAGCTTAACTAGGTCTTTCCTTGCAGCACTGGCCCACACAACTGGACAATAATCAACATTAGACAAAACTAGAGCCTGCAGAACTTGCTTTTTGGAGTGTGGTGTCAAAAAAGCAGATCATCGCTTAATTACTGCTAGACCTCTCCCCATCTTTTCAACCATTGAATCTATGTTTTGACCATGACAGTTTACAATATAAGGTAACACCAAGTCATTTAGTTTCCTCAACTTGTTCAACAGCCACACCATTCATTACCAGATTCAGCTGAGGTCTAGCACTTAAGGAATGATTTGTACCAAATACAATGCTCTTAGTTTTAGAGATGTTCAGGACCAGTTATTACTGGCCACCCATTCCAAAACAGACTGCAACCCTTTGTTAAGGGTTTCAGTGACTTCATTAGCTGTGGCTTCTGATGCGTATATGGTTGAATCATCAGCATACATGGACAAACATGCTTTGTTAAATGCCCGTGGCAGGTCAATGGTAAAAATAGAAAAGAGTAGAGGGCCTAGAGAGCTGCCCTGGAGTACACCACATACAGGTTGGACATTCGAGACGCTTCCATTAAATAAAACCCTTTGAGTTATTTTCGATAGATAGCTCTGAATCCCCGATACGGCAGAGGTTGAAAAGCCTTAGCACTAAAGCTTTTTCAACAACAGGTTATGGTCAATAATATCCAAGGCTGCACTGAAATCTAACAGTACAGCTCCCACAATCTTCTTATTATCAATTTCTTTCAACCAATCATCAGTCATTTATGTCAGTGCAGTACATGTTGAGTGCCCTTCTATATAAGCATGCTGAAAGTCTGTTAAAGCTTCTTATGGCTGGGGGCAGTATTGAGTAGCTTGGATGAATAAGGTGCCCAGAGTAAACTGCCTGCTACTCAGTCCCAGTTGCTAAATATGCATATTATTAGTAGAGTTGGATAGACAACACTCTGAAGTTTCTAAAACTGTTTGAATGATGTCTGTGAGTATAACAGAACTCATATGGCAGGCAAAAACCTGAGAAAAAATTCTACCAGGAATTGGGAAATCTGAGTTTGTAGGTTTGCCTATCCAATATACAGTGTCTATGGGGTCATAATGCACTTCCTACGGCTTCCACTAGATGTCAACAGTCTTTATAACCTTGTTTGAGGCTTCTACTGTGAAGTAGGGGGAATGGGAGCTGTTTGAGTCAGGGCTCTGGCAGAGTGCCACGAGCTCACTCAGGCTGCGTTAGCTGCGAATGCGTTCCATCGCATTTCTACAGACAAAGGAATTCTCCGGATTAAAAATTATTGAAGATTTATGTTAAAAACATCCGAAAGATTGATTCTATACATCATTTGACATGTTTCTACGAACTGTAATGGATTTTTTTTTACTTTTCGTCTAGCCTGCGCGTCATCAATTTGGATTTTGGAACTAAACGCGCAAACAAAAAGGAGGTATTTTGGACATAAATTATGGACGTTATCGAACAAAACAAACATTTATTGTGGAACTGGGATTCCTGGGAGTGCATTCTGAGGAAGATCATCAAAGGTAAGGGAATATTTATAATACTATTTCTGACTTCTCTTGACCCCACAACATGGCGGGTATCTGTATGGCTTGTTTTGAACTCTGAGCGCTGTACTCAGATTATTGCATGGTGTGCTTTTTCCGTAAAGTTTTTTTGAAATCTGACACAGCGGTTGCATTAAGGAGAAGTTTATCTAAAGTTCCATGTATGATATCTGTATCTTTTATCAATGTTTATTATGAGTATTTCTGTAAATTGATGTGGCTCTCTGCAAAATCACCAGATGTCGCAAAACATTACTGAACATAAACTAAGATTTTTGGATATAAATATGAACTTTATCGAACAAAACATGCATGTATTGTGTAACATGAAGTCCTATGAGTGCCATCTGATGAAGATCATCAAAGGTTAGTGATTAATTATGTCTCTATTTCTGCTTTTTGCGACTCCTCTCTTTGGCTGGAAAAATGGCTGTGTTTTTCTGTGACTAGGTACTGACCTAACATAATCAGATGGTGTGCTTTCGTCGTAAAGCCTTTTTGAAATCGGACACTGTGGTGGGATTAACAACAAGTTTATCTTTAAAATGGTGTAAAATACTTGTATGTTTGAGGAATGCTGCTTCAGAGTCTCTAGATATTTTGTCAGATGTTAGTATGGAATACTGAAGTATAATTACAAGCATTTCATAAGTCTCAAAGGCTTTTATTGACAATTACATGAAGTTGATGCAAAGAGTCAATATTTGGTTGACCCTTCTTTTTCAAGACCTCTGCAATCCGCCCTGGCATGCTGTCAATTAACTTCTGGGCCACATCCTGACTGATGGCAGGATGTCCATTAGGCCAGTAATGCCAACATACTGTAGACATATGGCTAAACTAGAGACAAATCCCCTTCACACCTTTTTATTGTAGAATTGTGATCTGTAATTAATGAACATTGATACTAGTTCATTGTGAATGTTTTTATATTAACAATTAAAACAAGTTTAAACAATTAATAAAAATGGAATGAATCAACATATAATTTCAATGTACAAATAAGCTAACTTGTTTGTAAATGTTAGACATCTTAGTAAGTAGGCTATTAAAGCATCATTTTTAGAAAAACAAAAATATCCATACCAGAGGTGGCCAACCTTGATCCACTCCCTGATCTACTGGGTGAGCAGACTTCTATTCCAGCCCAACAATAATACACATTATTATTATTATCATTAGGATTGATTAGTTGAATCAGGTGTGTTAGTGCAGGGTGGGAAGAGAAGCCTGCACACCCAGCAGACCTCCAGGAGCAGGATTGGCCTGCTACAGTTGTAATACGTTTGTAGCCTACATTGTGTGTGAATTTGAACTGTATTGTTGTGTACAACATGTGCTAACATCAGTACACACAAATCCTATGGCATACAAGGATGTGCCTGCAGTCTCTTGGACCGTCACTGGGACCTCTTCATCTGCAGACAGTCTCTTGGACCTTCACTGGGACCTCTCCATCTGCAGACAGGCTTTCACAGCTCTCCGTATCTGAGGACAGACATCACAAAGAAACAGGCTTCATTATATTCCAATTAGACAGCCCTGACTATTATCTCTCTGGTTTCATAGTTTTCCTCTCTAGGACTCGAACTGTAGAATCTTGTCATAATGTCCTCCCACAACCTGCCCTGTAACTATTACCAATACTCCCTTTTCTGACATCCTTTCACCCTCTTCCATTGCTGTAATCTACAAATGCATTTGGATTATGAGTTTTTAATTTACAATGATAAATAGGTGAACATTAAGATAACAAGCTAATATGGCATTAGCTAGCTGATGATATTTAACTTCACTCTAGTATGTAAAGTTGCTAGCTAGCAGCTCATCACCTACACACAGTGGCCTGCTGTGGCTAGCTAGCTAATAATTTAGAGTTTTTTAGCATTTTCAAAATATATTTACTGACTTACTTGAATAGATTAATCCCAGGAATCGGCCAATCTTTTGGCGCGTAGTGTTGTCAAGTGGAGGAGCCGCTTCTGGTCAAAACCTACCGCAAGTCGAACCAAAAGTCCACTCTGCACACCTCTTCTCCGTCTGCGGCGCCTTGGAACAGCCCCTGGAATCAGTGGAATTTCCTTGGAGAGTACGAATAAAGGATCAAATTCAGGAAAATTGTATTTCTGGTCGAAATGCTGGTGAGTGACCACCGATCCAATAGGTAATAATGCAAGAAACTTTCTGAACAAATCTAAAGTAACACTCAGTATCTGGTGTGGCCACCAGTTGCATGAAGTACTGCAGTGCATCTCCTCCTCATGGATTGCACCAGATTTGCCAGTTCTTGCTGTGAGATGTTACCCCACTCTTCCACCAAGGCACCTGCAAGTTCCCGGACATTTCTGGGGGGAAATAGCCCTAGCCCTCACCCTCCGATCCAAGAGGTCCCGGACATGCTCAATGAGATTGAGATCCGGGCTCTTCGCTGGCCATGGCAGAACATTGACATTCCTGTCTTGCAGGAAATCACGCACAGAACGAGCAGTATGGCTGGTGGCATTGTCATGCTGGAGGGTCATGTCAGGATGAACCTGCAGGAAGAGTACCACATGAGGGAGGAGGATGTCTTCCCTGTAACGCACAGCGTTGAGATTGCCTGCAATGACAACAAGCTCAGTCCGATGATGCTGTGACGCACCGCCCCAGACCATGACGGACCCTCCACCTCCAAATCGATCCCGCTCCAGAGAACAGGCCTCGGTATAACGCTCATTCCTTCGACGATAGATTTGAGTTGCCATCCTGTACCTGTCCCGCAGGTGTGATGTTCAGATGTACCGATCCTGTGCAGGTGTTGTTACACGGGGTCTGCCACTGCGAGGACGATCAGCTGTCCATCCTGTCTCCCTGTAGTGCTGTCTTAGGTGTCTGACAGTACGGACATTGCAATTTATTGCTCTGGCCACATCTGCAGTCCTCATGCCTCCTTGCAGCATGCCTGAGGCAAGTTCAAGCAGATGAGCAGAGACCCTGAGCATCTTTCTTTTGGTGTTTTTCAGAGTCAGTAGAAAGGCCTCTTTAGTGTCCTAAGTTTTCATAACTGTGACCTTAATTGCTTAAGCTGCTTAATTGTTTATGGTTCATTCATCAAGCATAGGAAACAGTGTTTAAACCCTTTACAATGAAGATCTGTGAAGTTATTTGGATTTTTACTAATTATCTTTGAAAGACAGGGTCCTGAAAAAGGGACGTTTCTTTTTTTGCTGAGTTTATATCGGCGCCATCTTGAAAACCACATGAGTACATGCATCCATAATGCCTCGTGTCAACATTGCAGGCTGGTGGTGATGGTGTGGTGTGTGTTTTCATGGCACATATTGGGCCCCTTGATAAAAGTGTAGCAACATTTGAATGCCACAGGATATCTAAAACATCATTGCCAATCAGGTGCATCCCTCAATGGCAGCAGTTTAACCATCTGCAAATAGATTTTTTTCAGCAGGATAATGCCCCATGCCACAAGGCTAGGATTGTCCAGGAATGGTTCCATGAACATGACAGTGAATTCAGCCAACTACCAGCCAACTTGACACAAGCGTGAGAAGCATTGTAGTCAACAGGGACCAGCATCCCTGTAGAACACTTGACACCTTGTAGAGTCCATGACCCGATGAATTGAGGCTGTTCTGAGGGCAAAGGGGGTCCAACTCAGTATTAAGGTGTTTCTAATGTTTTGTACATTCAGCGTCTATTGACACACATTACAGACAGTAGCCACCCTACAAGTAGAAAAATAGAACTCACTTGATTGTACATTCCATTGAAATAGGCCTATAGCTAACTGATTATACACTACATTACCAAAAGTATGTGGACACACCTTCAAATTAGTGGATTTGGCTATTTTAGTCACACCCGTTTCTGACAGGTGAATGAAATGGAGCACACAGCCATACAATCTCCATAGACAAACTATTAAGGCTCAGGAGAAGACCCAGATGCAGACATTTTAGAAGTAACAAAAGTGTATTACTAAAACAGGGGGGCAGGCAAACGACAGGTCAAGGGCAGGTAGAGGTCAGTAATCCAGGGTGATGCGACAAGGTACATAACGGCAGGCAGGCAGAATAGTCAAAACCGGGAAAACAGGAAAACAGGAACTAGAAAAAAACAGGAGCAAACGGGAAACCGGTGGTACGCTTGAGGAGACAAATTGAACTGGCAACAGACAGAGAACACAGGTATAAATACACTGGGGATAATGGTGGAAGATGGGCAACACTTGGAGGGGGGTGGAGACAAGCACAAAGACTGGTGAAACAGATCAGGGTGTGACACAAACATTGACAGTAGAATGGCCTTACTGAAGAACTCAGTGACGTTCAACGTGGCACCGTCATAGGATGCCATCTTTCCAGAAAGATAATTCCCATAGAGAAGGCAATTCGTTATCACCTTTGTGCCAAAGAAATCCATAGAATTTTTTCATGAATTGTCTTCGAGACCGATTTTTCCCCCCACCAATCACAGCCGAAGTTATTAACGTTTTATATTCATGCTATTACATGGAAGAGCTTGTGCCACATACAGAAGGAAAAACAATGGAAATCACTTACGTGCTCTCATCCAGGACCTGCTCATTCAATGTGATGGGTTCCTGACATTGGAAGATGAGACAGACTGACTGAAGTGAATAGATAGTCCAGGATCTGCTGTTTGTATGTGGCTGCTTTGAACTGTGTGTGATCAGGGGTGTATTCATTCCGCCGATTCTGTTGAAAAACTTTTCTTAAAAACGGAAGCAAACGGAACGAAACAGGGATAAACATACCAGAATTTGTCCAATAGAAACTCTTGGACTAATGATTACACCCTAGATCAGCTAGATCCAGGCAAGAGTGTGCAAGGCGATATTGAATGTGTCAATGTCTGTCTCAAATTTCTCTCGACCTGTGCACCTACGTTGTAAACTTTCATTCATAGGCTAGGTTGTAGCAAGCACAGGATGGATATTGGGAAAATTAGAGTACCATGTAGTAGCCTAAACCTATTGATGTTACATTGAGCTGGTTGAATGGCATATGAATTACAGTCATCCAACATACTCTTTTAGAAATAAGACCGTGGTCATGAAAAAAAAAAAGACCTGTCCTCCCTTGTCTTAAACGGCAGACCGCCACTGACATTTACTAATGTGCTCCTGAATCCAGACCTAGCAAGATGTCAGCCTCCTTGAATAGGCGTATGTAACCGTGAGTAGATAAAGTTCAAAACAACGGTCGGCCATCTTGGAGGCTGTCTCTAGTACTTATTATAACTCAATGCATTGTGGGCTTCCACCATTTTAATGTAGTCAACTGGGTGGGACTTCCAAATTCATTGGCTGAGATCTCCTGGTGACTCCGTTGGAGTCATGTCCAACTGGGTCATCAGGAGGGATAAGCCAATACTGAAGTAGAAAATGTACCACTTCAAATGGAGAATGGGCAGATTCGAATATGCTGAGCCACAGGGCACCGTTTTATGGCCTGTGATGTAAACGGTGAACAGGCAAATGCAGCAAGGGAGAAGCGCTCTTCTCAAATAGAAAGGTGCAGATTACTGTTCTGTCATTTAGTCAACAAGGTGCATCATCCAGAAAGATACATCTCTTCCATAAAATATGTTAGAATTTTTTCATGTGAAAACACAGAATCCTACTCATTGCGCCAAGTGCTTAATTACATCACTTTTGTTTTGAGGAGACTTCCCTGTGGGCTTTGAATGTGGCACATGTCTCCCGCCTGGAAGACAGCCCAGTTCCAAAACGAATGCTATCAATTTTCATCCTTGCAAAAACACGCCTATCCGGGCGCCCAGGCCAGATTAATTGAATCCACTCAATGCCGCTGCATATTCTGTCACAGACGCTATAATGACACAGATACAAAGATGAGTCCTCTATCTATCTCTATGGATGCGCACCATTGTTCAGAATAAAGAAAGCAGCAGATGTGAAGACGATCATTTTTGTCTCCGTTTCTATCTATTACTACAGGTTGGTAATAGCACGTTTACACTACCTAATGTCGACAGAACATGTCATAACATGATAGGTAACAAATCCGTCAAGGGATTACCAGATTGTATGTGTTATTTTTGTGTCGTGATGAAAACGAAGTCATATAGCTTGAGATTTGGGGTTTGTCTGAGTTAATGTACACTATTTCGTCAAGGTAATTTAAAAATAATCAATTTATTTGAGATTTCTGAGTTCGTTTTATATGGTTATTGGTTGTGTAAAAAAATACATCTCACGAGCTGGGAAAATGGCGGCGCCCGCTGTCTGCGTTTTAAAGTCCAGATAGAAGACAATGGACCGATCATATATTTATGTAGTTGCTGCAGTATATTAACTAATATACATGGGTTCTAACTTATAACATAATTTTTTCGTTTACAATTGTACAATTTATGCTCCCCGCTTATATAAACCACGTACACAAGATGGTAATTTTGATGACACATGGGGAGTTTACTGCCTACTGTACATGGTAAAATGGTGCGCACCAAATTGTAGTTCACATTTTGGTATGGCAAACGGCTGTGATGATTTTTCTTCAATATTCATCAGATATGAACACAATTACAATCTTTAGAGAATACAAATCTCATTTAATGTATGAAAATCGTATTTGAGTGAATATTATCAAGCCAGCCGCAGGTGAAACAGAACCTGAATTATCTCCCCCTTCTCCCTGGTTTTAGCTTGCTGCTATCACTGTCTAGGTTAAGGATATTTAGCCCATACCAGTGACAAACGTGGCTATGTTATCGACACATGGCAGGACCAAACAAAGTCTAGCTCACTTATTTTGCGAGCTAGAAATAAACGGGCACAAATAAATTCAGAATAGAAGCAAGCTAAGGTTAGCTGATGCCTCTTCAACAAGAAGCAACTGTGACAGCATTGGTCCTTAACTTCCAAAATAAACTTTCCCATTGAGCAAAATCCACCCCTCTAAAGAAAACCTGGCTCCTGGACTACTCCAAAATGCCAACCGATCCACGATGGAATACATGGCCACATCTTGGTTTAGCACACCATCCACACACACAGTGGCTGGGGTCAGTTTCGACCCCAGCCACAGGGCTCTATACAGAGCCCAGCAACTGTGGTCACAGACTCATAGAGTACCTAGTGGTTAGAGCGTTGAGCCAGTAACTGAAAGGTTGCTGGATCGAATCCCCGAGCTGACAAGGTCAAAATTTGTCATTTTGCCTATGAGCAAGGCATTTTAACCCACTGTTCCCCGGGCGCCGAAGACGTGGATGTCAATTTAAGGCAGCCCCCTGCACCTCTCTGACTCAGTTAAATGTGGAAGACACATTTCAGTTGAAGGCATTCAGTTGTACAACTGACTAGGTATCCCCCCGTCCTTTCCTAATACCCATAAAACCTAGCAGTCAAACATGAAATGCTTCCAATCGTTTTTCCACCATTCATTGTTCCCATGGGGGATTTTAGAAACACTGAGAATAAGGGCTGTGTTTCATGTAGATTTACCCTGGCGTGACATTTTGATAACATTGTAAATCTCTCTAGGACAAGGTGACTTTTATCAATATATTTGCCTGTATTTACCCCCCTCCCAAAAAAAGAAATGCTAATTAGCTTCTAATGTGGCTATCATAAAGAACTACAAATACCATGTTGATCTGGATGAGACTGCCGAAGTGAGGAAAATGTAAGAATCTCTGGATTAACTATTTGATGTTAGCTAAATGTAGTAATGAATAAATTGGCTACATTTATTTAAATTACCAATTCTGTATACTGTCTTGTGCAAGTTTTAAATTGACACAATACCTGTTAGCAAAGGTGTCAGCTAGAGATGACGTGCAGGAGCTTGCAGGGAATTGTAGTTTTTCATGATGTCTACTTTGACTCTAATTAGCATTTTCAAATCTGAGAGGAAATAGAGCCAAATAGATTGGAGAAAAAAATAAAGATTTACATGGTTATCAACAAATCCCCTATGATATGGCCACAGTTCCTGACATATCATACTGCTCTTATTCTGTAATTTCTGGATTTTTTTATTATTTCTGTTTTTCTGTGGCTTCATCCAAAGTGTATTCTTATTCAGACTCTTGAAATATTTGCTCTATACAGGCAAAATGTACCCTTAACATGTGAATGTAATTCCGCTCCTTTGTAAAGACAGCAAATATATGTTGTGTATGTGCTCTTCAATACAAATGAATGACAAAAATCATAATAGAAATCCCCTATGGATTGGAACCGTTTCCTTTCTAGACCGCTAGGTTTTATGGGTATTATGACACCTCCACTGTGGGGCTCTGTTGAGCTATTATTACAAGAAGAGGGGAAAGCAGCACCATCTGAGGAGTAAAGTATTCAGATAAACTATTTAGAACAGGAAATGCAAAACTTTAAGTGTAATTGAGGTTTAAAAAGGCTTCTGAATTCCAGTCAAAATAGAAGATTGTAAGACATACTGTAGCCTACCATGACTATATCCAACCCAACTCCATTTATTGCCACTATTATGTATCCTACGATGACTATAGCCAACCCAACTCCATTTGTTGCCACTATCATGTATCCTACCATGACTATAGGCAACCCAACTCCATTTAATGCCACTATCGTGTATCCCAGTGGTTTGCAAACTTTTTTGACCCGCGACCCACAAAAAGGACTGGTACAATATTGTGCAATATGCATGCACACGCAAACATGAGCGCACAAATGCTATGCAAATGTAGCCTGTCATTACAGCCATAAAAGGCAAGATGGGCTACAGAAACAAACTGCGTTTTACACCTGCATTTGGAGCTGAAAGTCATTCATGTTAGCAGGCAATATCATGTCACTTCTCTGGAGTCCAGAGCAGAATCAAGGAAGGATATATCATGTCATTTCTCTGGACTCCAGAGCAGAATCAACTAGGGATATGTCACGTCACTTCTCTGTAGTCCAGAGCAGAATCAACTAGGGATATATCATGTCACTTCTCTGGAGTCCAGAGCAGAATCAACTAGGGATATACAGTGGGGCAAAAAAGTATTTAGTCATCCACCAATTGTGCAAGTTCTCCCACTTAAAAAGATGAGAGAGGCCTGTAATTTTCATCATAGGTACACTTCAACTATGACAGACAAAATGAGAAAACAAAATCCAGAAAATCACATTGTAGGATTTTTTATGAATTTATTTGCAAATTATGGTGGAAAATAAGTATTTGGTCAATAACAAAAGTTTATCTAAATACTTTGTTATATACCCTTTGTTGGCAATGACAGAGGTCAAACGTTTTCTTTAAGTCTTCACAAGGTTCACACACTGTTGCTGGTATTTTGGCCCATTCCTCCATGCAGATCTCCTCTAGAGCAGTGATGTTTTGGGGCTGTTGCTGGGCAACACGGACTTTCAACTCCCTCCAAAGATTTTCTATGGGGTTGAGATCTGGAGACTGGCTAGGCCACTCCAGGACCTTGAAATGCTTCTTACGAAGCCACTCCTTCGTTGCCCTGGCGGTGTGTTTGGGATCATTGTCATGCTGAAAGACCCAGCCACGTTTCATCTTCAATGCCCTTGCTGATGGAAGGAGGTTTTCACTCAAAATACGATACACAGCCCCATTCATTCTGTCCTTTACACGGATCAGTCGTCCTGGTCCCTTTGCAGAAAACAGCCCCAAAGCATGATGTTTCCACCCCCATGCTTCACAGTAGGTATGGTGTTCTTTGGATGCAACTCAGCATTCTTTGTCCTCCAAACACGACGAGTTGAGTTTACCAAAAAGTTATATTTTGGTTTCATCTGACCATATGACATTCTCCCAATCTTCTTCTGGATCATCCAAATGCTCTCTAGTAAACTTCAGACGGGCCTAGACATGTACTGGCTTAAGCAGGGGGACACGTCTGGCACTGCAGGATTTGAGTCCCTGGCGGCGTAGTGTGTTACTGATGGTAGGCTTTGTTACTTTGGTCCCAGCTCTCTGCAGGTCATTCACTAGGTCCCCCGTGTGGTTCTTGGATTTTTGCTCACCGTTCTTGTGATCATTTTGACCCCACGGGGTGAGATCTTGCGTGGAGCCCCAGATCGAGGGAGATTATCAGTGGTCTTGTATGTCTTCCATTTCCTAATAATTGCTCCCACAGTTGATTTCTTCAAACCAAGCTGCTTACCTATTGCAGATTCAGTCTTCCTAGCCTGGTGCAGGTCTACAATTTTGTTTCTGGTGTCCTTTGACAGCTCTTTGGTCTTGGCCATAGTGGAGCTTGGAGTGTGACTGTTTGAGGTTGTGGACGGGTGTCTTTTATACTGATAACAAGTTCAAACAGGTGCCATTAATACAGGTAACGAGTGGAGGACAGAGGAGCATCTTAAAGAAGAAGTTACAGGTCTGTGAGAGCCAGAAATCTTGCTTGTTTGTAGGTGACCAAATACTTATTTTCCACCATAATTTGCTAATTAATTAATTAAAAATCCTACAATGTGATTTTCTAGGTTTTTTTTCTCATTTTGTCTGTCATAGTTGAAGTGTACCTATGATGAAAATTACAGGCCTCTCTCATCTTTTTAAGTGGGAGAACTTGCACAATTGGTGGCTGACTAAATACTTTTTTGCCCCACTGTATCATGTCAGAATCATACAGCTACTTGTAGCAGAGGAGGTTGCAAGATCAGATGGAAAGCATGTGCTGTCTGCACCAGCCATCACTGTGGAGGGCAGCCTGCCTGCAGAGTGCATATGCTTGTTGCCAGCCGGGTAGCCCTGTTCTTCCTCACAAATTCACCATGTTAAATCTTCATCCTATGATATTGAAGGCAGTGTGATTTAACAGCTGCTTATCTATAGACATATAGCCAGTAGGTACCCGAACAAGGCCTGTATGAAATAGGAAAATGATCAATCAAATCACCAGGTTTTGGCAAAGAGGAGTCGGTAGTGGAGACGAAGTCGGTGGTAGAAACGAGTCGGTGGTAGAGACGAGTCGGTGGTAGAGACGAGTCGGTGGTGGAGACGAGTCGGTGGTGGAGACGAGTCGGTGGTGGAGACGAGTCGGTGGTAGAGACGAGTCGGTGGTAGAGACGAGTCGGTGGTAGAGACGAGTCGGTGGTAGAGACGAGTCGGTGGTAGAGACGAGTCGGTGGTAGATTGCTAAACTGTATTCTATATGGATGATAAACGTAGGCCTACTCTGTTTTTGCCAAACTGGAGGAAATGAAACACGTACTTTTTGTTGCTGACCGTCATTGAAAGATTAGTGGAATCTGTGTGGGTAGCTGGACAGGTAGGATGACTGACACTGAAGGTGAACAGGTGGTCACGGGTCAGGTGACAGAGGAATGGATGAGACTGGGGCAGGAATTCCTTTAACCATAAAGTGGTATATTTACTGGGTAGTCTGTGCTGCATAACAAAGGAAACAGAATAACATGTATCCAATCAAATTCATAATCACAAGACCAAATCATAACAATCATTCATTATTAATATAATTAGGTAATTCAGCAATTCAATAAGCAGTTCAATAAGAAGTCAATAGGAATCATCCTTGAGTCATTTAGGCTCGTAACTATTCATCATAATCATGAGAATATAAATAATGTGATCGGTTATTCAGTCTATAATCCCCATCAGTTTGATATCAGAATTGATCAGTTCAGCAAACAATGACGTTTCATATTTCACCCTTTCAAGTGTCTTCATGTGTACATGTAATTTCATTACATATTAACCATATATCAAATGGCATAATTGGCCTGTGATGATCCGTAGGGCCGTGATCATTCACATTACACAATATGTTTGAAGCGTGCGCTCGAAACCGCGCTCCGCGGTAATAACTATAAACAATAACTGATGGCCCGCTCTCCCGATCGCAACAGATAGTTCAGATGAAAGGTAACAGATTCGGTGGATTTACGTGGATTCATGGACGCACATAACGTCTGGATTAGACGGAGTTAAGGAAGAGAAAGCAGCGAGATCGGGCGATAGCGATTTCCTCCTTTTAATGAGTTAAGATCTGTCGGACATTTCCACCTAACCTAATTAAAGCGCCCCTGACCCAGCTGAGCAAGTGCCATGAATTAAAGGATTCTTCCACCAACTCCATGGGCCTTTTCTACAGTCATTGATCAACAATCAAGACGTGCAACGTTTTGGTTCTGAAGCATAGCTGAGAATTTATAAAAGACTTGCGGGCAGTGGGTTCAGAACAACACACACAAAAACATATATATATACACTGCTCAAAAAAATAAAGGGAACACTTAAACAACACAATGTAACTCCAAGTCAATCACACTTCTGTGAAATCAAACTGTCCACTTAGGAAGCAACACTGATTGACAATACATTTCACATGCTGTTGTGCAAATGGAATAGACAACAGGTGGAAATTATAGGCAATTAGCAAGACACCCCCAATAAAGGAGTGGTTCTGCAGGTGGTGACCACAGACCACTTCTCAGTTCGTATGCTTCCTGGCTGATGTTTTGGTCACTTTTGAATATTGGCGGTGCTTTCACTCTAGTGGTAGCATGAGACGGAGTCTACAACCCACACAAGTGGCTCAGGTAGTGCAGCTCATCCAGGATGGCACATCAATGCGAGCTGTGGCAAGAAGGTTTGCTGTGTCTGTCAGCGTAGTGTCCAGAGCATGGCGGCGCTACCAGGAGACATGCCAGTACATCAGGAGACGTGGAGGAGGCCGTAGGAGGGCAACAACCCAGCAGCAGGACCGCTACCTCCGCCTTTGTGCAAGGAGGAGCACTTCCAGAGCCCTGCAAAATGACCTCTAGCAGGCCACAAATGTGCATGTGTCTGCTCAAACGGTCAGAAACAGACTCCATGAGGGTGGTATGAGGGCCCGATGTCCACAGGTGGGGGTTGTGCTTACAGCCCAACACTGTGCAGGACGTTTGGCATTTGCCAGAGAACACCAAGAGTGGCAAATTCGCCACTGGCGCCCTGTGCTCTTCACAGATGAAAGCAGGTTCACACCGAGCACATGAGCACATGTGACAGACGTGACAGAGTCTGGAGACGCCGTGGAGAATGTTCTGCTGCCTGCAACATCCTCCAGCATGACCGGTTTGGCGGTGGGTCAGTCATGGTGTGGGGTGGCATTTCTTTGTGGGGCCGCACAGCCCTCCATGTGCTCGCCAGAGGTAGCCTGACTGCCATTAGGTACCGAGATGAGATCCTCAGACCCCTTGTGAGACCATATGCTGGTGCGGTTGGCCCTGGGTTCCTCCTAATGCAAGACAATGCTAGACCTCATGTGGCTGGAGTGTGTCAGCAGTTCCTGCAAGAGGAAGGCATTGATGCTATGGACTGGCCCGCCCGTTCCCCAGACCTGAATCCAATTGAGCACATCTGGGACATCATGTCTCGCTCCATCCACCAACGCCACGTTGCACCACAGACTGTCCAGGAGTTGGCGGACGCTTTAGTCCAGGTCTGGGAGGAGATCCCTCAGGAGACCATCTGCCACCTCATCAGGAGCATGCCCAGGCGTTGTAGGGAGGTCATACAGGCACGTGGAGGCCACACACACTACTGAGCCTCATTTTGACTTGTTTTAAGGACCTTACATCAAAGTTGGATCAGCCTGTAGTGTGGTTTTCCACTTCAATTTTGAGTGTGACTCCAAATCCAGACCTCCATGGGTTGATAAATTTGATTTCCATTGATACTTTTTGTGTGCTTTTGTTGTCAGCACATTCAACTATGTAAAGAAAAAAGAATAAAGAAAGCAGCAGATGTGAAGACGATCATTTTTGTCTCCGTTTCTATCTATTACTACAGGTTGGTAATAGCACGTTTACACTACCTAATGTCGACAGAACATGTCATAACATGATAGGTAACAAATCCGTCAAGGGATTACCAGATTGTATGTGTTATTTTTGTGTCGTGATGAAAACGAAGTCATATAGCTTGAGATTTGGGGTTTGTCTGAGTTAATGTACACTATTTCGTCAAGGTAATTTAAAAATAATCAATTTATTTGAGATTTCTGAGTTCGTTTCATATGGTTATTGGTTGTGTAAAAAAATACATCTCACGAGCTGGGAAAATGGCGGCGCCCGCTGTCTGCGTTTTAAAGTCCAGATAGAAGACAATGGACCGCTCATATATTTATGTAGTTGGTGCAGTATATTAACTAATATACATGGGTTCTAACTTAACATAATTTTTTCGTTTACAATTGTACAATTTATGCTCCCCGCTTATATAAACCACGTACACAAGATGGTAATTTTGATGACACATGGGGAGTTTACTGCCTACTGTACATGGTAAAATGGTGCGCACCAAATTGTAGTTCACATGTTGGTATGGCAAACGGCTGTGATGATTTTTCTTCAATATTCATCAGATATGAACACAATTACAATCTTTAGAGAATACAAATCTCATTTAATGTATGAAAATCGTATTTGAGTGAATATTATCAAGCCAGCCGCAGGTGAAACAGAACCTGAATTATCTCCCCCTTCTCCCTGGTTTTAGCTTGCTGCTATCACTGTCTAGGTTTAGGATATTTAGCCCATACCAGTGACAAACGTGGCTATGTTATCGACACATGGCAGGACCAAACAAAGTCTAGCTCACTTATTTTGCGAGCTAGAAATAAACGGGCACAAATAAATTCAGAATAGAAGCAAGCTAAGGTTAGCTGATGCCTCTTCAACAAGAAGCAACTGTGACAGCATTGGTCCTTAACTTCCAAAATAAACTTTCCCATTGAGCAAAATCCACCCCTCTAAAGAAAACCTGGCTCCTGGACTACTCCAAAATGCCAACCGATCCACGATGGAATACATGGCCACATCTTGGTTTAGCACACCATCCACACACACAGTGGCTGGGGTCAGTTTCGACCCCAGCCACAGGGCTCTATACAGAGCCCAGCAACTGTGGTCACAGACTCATAGAGTACCTAGTGGTTAGAGCGTTGAGCCAGTAACTGAAAGGTTGCTGGATCGAATCCCCGAGCTGACAAGGTCAAAATTTGTCATTTTGCCTATGAGCAAGGCATTTTAACCCACTGTTCCCCGGGCGCCGAAGACGTGGATGTCAATTTAAGGCAGCCCCCTGCACCTCTCTGACTCAGTTAAATGTGGAAGACACATTTCAGTTGAAGGCATTCAGTTGTACAACTGACTAGGTATCCCCCCGTCCTTTCCTAATACCCATAAAACCTAGCAGTCAAACATGAAATGCTTCCAATCGTTTTTCCACCATTCATTGTTCCCATGGGGGATTTTAGAAACACTGAGAATAAGGGCTGTGTTTCATGTAGATTTACCCTGGCGTGACATTTTTTTAACATTGTAAATCTCTCTAGGACAAGGTGACTTTTATCAATATATTTGCCTGTATTTACCCCCCTCCCAAAAAAAGAAATGCTAATTAGCTTCTAATGTGGCTATCATAAAGAACTACAAATACCATGTTGATCTGGATGAGACTGCCGAAGTGAGGAAAATGTAAGAATCTCTGGATTAACTATTTGATGTTAGCTAAATGTAGTAATGAATAAATTGGCTACATTTATTTAAATTACCAATTCTGTATACTGTCTTGTGCAAGTTTTAAATTGACACAATACCTGTTAGCAAAGGTGTCAGCTAGAGATGACGTGCAGGAGCTTGCAGGGAATTGTAGTTTTTCATGATGTCTACTTTGACTCTAATTAGCATTTTCAAATCTGAGAGGAAATAGAGCCAAATAGATTGGAGAAAAAAATAAAGATTTACATGGTTATCAACAAATCCCCTATGATATGGCCACAGTTCCTGACATATCATACTGCTCTTATTCTGTAATTTCTGGATTTTTTTATTATTTCTGTTTTTCTGTGGCTTCATCCAAAGTGTATTCTTATTCAGACTCTTGAAATATTTGCTCTATACAGGCAAAATGTACCCTTAACATGTGAATGTAATTCCGCTCCTTTGTAAAGACAGCAAATATATGTTGTGTATGTGCTCTTCAATACAAATGAATGACAAAAATCATAATAGAAATCCCCTATGGATTGGAACCGTTTCCTTTCTAGACCGCTAGGTTTTATGGGTATTATGACACCTCCACTGTGGGGCTCTGTTGAGCTATTATTACAAGAAGAGGGGAAAGCAGCACCATCTGAGGAGTAAAGTATTCAGATAAACTATTTAGAACAGGAAATGCAAAACTTTAAGTGTAATTGAGGTTTAAAAAGGCTTCTGAATTCCAGTCAAAATAGAAGATTGTAAGACATACTGTAGCCTACCATGACTATATCCAACCCAACTCCATTTATTGCCACTATTATGTATCCTACGATGACTATAGCCAACCCAACTCCATTTGTTGCCACTATCATGTATCCTACCATGACTATAGGCAACCCAACTCCATTTAATGCCACTATCGTGTATCCCAGTGGTTTGCAAACTTTTTTGACCCGCGACCCACAAAAAGGACTGGTACAATATTGTGCAATATGCATGCACACGCAAACATGAGCGCACAAATGCTATGCAAATGTAGCCTGTCATTACAGCCATAAAAGGCAAGATAGGCTACAGAAACAAACTGCGTTTTACACCTACATTTGGAGCTGAAAGTCATTCATGTTAGCAGGCAATCACGTCACTTCTCTGTAGTCCAGAATCAACTAGGGATATGTCACGTCACTTCTCTGTAGTCCAGAATCAACTAGGGATATGTCACGTCACTTCTCTGTAGTCCAGGTCCAGCAGAATCAACTAGGGATATACAGTGGGGCAAAAAAGTATTTAGTCAGCCACCAATTGTGCAAGTTCTCCCACTTACAAAGATGAGAGAGGCCTGTAATTTTCATCATATGTACACTTCAACTATGACAGACAAAATGAGAAAACAAAATCCAGAAAATCACATTGTAGGATTTTTTATGAATTTATTTGCAAATTATGGTGGAAAATAAGTATTTGGTCAATAACAAAAGTTTATCTAAATACTTTGTTATATACCCTTTGTTGGCAATGACAGAGGTCAAACGTTTTCTTTAAGTCTTCACAAGGTTCACACACTGTTGCTGGTATTTTGGCCCATTCCTCCATGCAGATCTCCTCTAGAGCAGTGATGTTTTGGGGCTGTTGCTGGGCAACACGGACTTTCAACTCCCTCCAAAGATTTTCTATGGGGTTGAGATCTGGAGACTGGCTAGGCCACTCCAGGACCTTGAAATGCTTCTTACGAAGCCACTCCTTCGTTGCCCTGGCGGTGTGTTTGGGATCATTGTCATGCTGAAAGACCCAGCCACGTTTCATCTTCAATGCCCTTGCTGATGGAAGGAGGTTTTCACTCAAAATACGATACACAGCCCCATTCATTCTGTCCTTTACACGGATCAGTCGTCCTGGTCCCTTTGCAGAAAACAGCCCCAAAGCATGATGTTTCCACCCCCATGCTTCACAGTAGGTATGGTGTTCTTTGGATGCAACTCAGCATTCTTTGTCCTCCAAACACGACGAGTTGAGTTTACCAAAAAGTTATATTTTGGTTTCATCTGACCATATGACATTCTCCCAATCTTCTTCTGGATCATCCAAATGCTCTCTAGTAAACTTCAGACGGGCCTAGACATGTACTGGCTTAAGCAGGGGGACACGTCTGGCACTGCAGGATTTGAGTCCCTGGCGGCGTAGTGTGTTACTGATGGTAGGCTTTGTTACTTTGGTCCCAGCTCTCTGCAGGTCATTCACTAGGTCCCCCGTGTGGTTCTTGGATTTTTGCTCACCGTTCTTGTGATCATTTTGACCCCACGGGGTGAGATCTTGCGTGGAGCCCCAGATCGAGGGAGATTATCAGTGGTCTTGTATGTCTTCCATTTCCTAATAATTGCTCCCACAGTTGATTTCTTCAAACCAAGCTGCTTACCTATTGCAGATTCAGTCTTCCTAGCCTGGTGCAGGTCTACAATTTTGTTTCTGGTGTCCTTTGACAGCTCTTTGGTCTTGGCCATAGTGGAGCTTGGAGTGTGACTGTTTGAGGTTGTGGACGGGTGTCTTTTATACTGATAACAAGTTCAAACAGGTGCCATTAATACAGGTAACGAGTGGAGGACAGAGGAGCATCTTAAAGAAGAAGTTACAGGTCTGTGAGAGCCAGAAATCTTGCTTGTTTGTAGGTGACCAAATACTTATTTTCCACCATAATTTGCAAATTAATTAATTAAAAATCCTACAATGTGATTTTCTAGGTTTTTTTTCTCATTTTGTCTGTCATAGTTGAAGTGTACCTATGATGAAAATTACAGGCCTCTCTCATCTTTTTAAGTGGGAGAACTTGCACAATTGGTGGCTGACTAAATACTTTTTTGCCCCACTGTATCATGTCAGAATCATACAGCTACTTGTAGCAGAGGAGGTTGCAAGATCAGATGGAAAGCATGTGCTGTCTGTACCAGCCATCACTGTGGAGGGCAGCCTGCCTGCAGAGTGCATATGCTTGTTGCCAGCCGCGTAGCCCTGTTCTTCCTCACAAATATCATAAATTCACCATGTTAAATCTTCATCCTATGATATTGAAGGCAGTGTGATTTAACAGCTGCTTATCTATAGACATATAGCCAGTAGGCACCCGAACAAGGCCTGTATGAAATAGGAAAATGATCAATCAAATCACCAGGTTTTGGCAAAGAGGAGTCGGTAGTGGAGACGAAGTCGGTGGTGGAGACGAGTCGGTGGTGGAGACGAGTCGGTGGTAGAGACGAGTCGGTAGTGGAGACGAGTCGGTAGTGGAGACGAGTCGGTGGTAGAGACGAGTCGGCGGTAGAGACGAGTCGGTGGTAGAGACGATTCGGTGGTAGAGACGAGTCGGTACTGGAGACGAGTCGGTGGTAGATTGCTAAACTGTATTCTATATGGATGATAAACGTAGGCCTACTCTGTTTTTGCCAAACTGGAGGAAATGAAACACGTACTTTTTGTTGCTGACCGTCATTGAAAGATTAGTGGAATCTGTGTGGGTAGCTGGACAGGTAGGATGACTGACACTGAAGGTGAACAGGTGGTCACGGGTCAGGTGACAGAGGAATGGATGAGACTGGGGCAGGAATTCCTTTAACCATAAAGTGGTATATTTACTGGGTAGTCTGTGCTGCATAACAAAGGAAACAGAATAACATGTATCCAATCAAATTCATAATCACAAGACCAAATCATAACAATCATTCATTATTAATATAATTAGGTAATTCAGCAATTCAATAAGCAGTTCAATAAGAAGTCAATAGGAATCATCCTTGAGTCATTTAGGCTCGTAACTATTCATCATAATCATGAGAATATAAATAATGTGATCGGTTATTCAGTCTATAATCCCCATCAGTTTGATATCAGAATTGATCAGTTCAGCAAACAATGACGTTTCATATTTCACCCTTTCAAGTGTCTTCATGTGTACATGTAATTTCATTACATATTAACCATATATCAAATGGCATAATTGGCCTGTGATGATCCGTAGGGCCGTGATCATTCACATTACACAATATGTTTGAAGCGTGCGCTCGAAACCGCGCTCCGCGGTAATAACTATAAACAATAACTGATGGCCCGCTCTCCCGATCGCAACAGATAGTTCAGATGAAAGGTAACAGATTCGGTGGATTTACGTGGATTCATGGACGCACATAACGTCTGGATTAGACGGAGTTAAGGAAGAGAAAGCAGCGAGATCGGGCGATGGCGATTTCCTCCTTTTAATGAGTTGAGATCTGTCGGACATTTCCACCTAACCTAATTAAAGCGCCCCTGACCCAGCTGAGCAAGTGCCATGAATTAAAGGATTCTTCCACCAACTCCATGGGCCTTTTCTACAGTCATTGATCAACAATCAAGACGTGCAACGTTTTGGTTCTGAAGCATAGCTGAGAATTTATAAAAGACTTGCGGGCAGTGGGTTCAGAACAACACACACAAAAACATATATATATATATACACTGCTCAAAAAAATAAAGGGAACACTTAAACAACACAATGTAACTCCAAGTCAATCACACTTCTGTGAAATCAAACTGTCCACTTAGGAAGCAACACTGATTGACAATACATTTCACATGCTGTTGTGCAAATGGAATAGACAACAGGTGGAAATTATAGGCAATTAGCAAGACACCCCCAATAAAGGAGTGGTTCTGCAGGTGGTGACCACAGACCACTTCTCAGTTCCTATGCTTCCTGGCTGATGTTTTGGTCACTTTTGAATATTGGCGGTGCTTTCACTCTAGTGGTAGCATGAGACGGAGTCTACAACCCACACAAGTGGCTCAGGTAGTGCAGCTCATCCAGGATGGCACATCAATGCGAGCTGTGGCAAGAAGGTTTGCTGTGTCTGTCAGCGTAGTGTCCAGAGCATGGCGGCGCTACCAGGAGACATGCCAGTACATCAGGAGACGTGGAGGAGGCCGTAGGAGGGCAACAACCCAGCAGCAGGACCGCTACCTCCGCCTTTGTGCAAGGAGGAGCACTTCCAGAGCCCTGCAAAATGACCTCCAGCAGGCCACAAATGTGCATGTGTCTGCTCAAACGGTCAGAAACAGACTCCATGAGGGTGGTATGAGGGCCCGATGTCCACAGGTGGGGGTTGTGCTTACAGCCCAACACTGTGCAGGACGTTTGGCATTTGCCAGAGAACACCAAGAGTGGCAAATTCGCCACTGGCGCCCTGTGCTCTTCACAGATGAAAGCAGGTTCACACTGAGCACATGAGCACATGTGACAGACGTGACAGAGTCTGGAGACGCCGTGGAGAATGTTCTGCTGCCTGCAACATCCTCCAGCATGACCGGTTTGGCGGTGGGTCAGTCATGGTGTGGGGTGGCATTTCTTTGTGGGGCCGCACAGCCCTCCATGTGCTCGCCAGAGGTAGCCTGACTGCCATTAGGTACCGAGATGAGATCCTCAGACCCCTTGTGAGACCATATGCTGGTGCGGTTGGCCCTGGGTTCCTCCTAATGCAAGACAATGCTAGACCTCATGTGGCTGGAGTGTGTCAGCAGTTCCTGCAAGAGGAAGGCATTGATGCTATGGACTGGCCCGCCCGTTCCCCAGACCTGAATCCAATTGAGCACATCTGGGACATCATGTCTCGCTCCATCCACCAACGCCACGTTGCACCACAGACTGTCCAGGAGTTGGCGGACGCTTTAGTCCAGGTCTGGGAGGAGATCCCTCAGGAGACCATCTGCCACCTCATCAGGAGCATGCCCAGGCGTTGTAGGGAGGTCATACAGGCACGTGGAGGCCACACACACTACTGAGCCTCATTTTGACTTGTTTTAAGGACCTTACATCAAAGTTGGATCAGCCTGTAGTGTGGTTTTCCACTTCAATTTTGAGTGTGACTCCAAATCCAGACCTCCATGGGTTGATAAATTTGATTTCCATTGATACTTTTTGTGTGCTTTTGTTGTCAGCACATTCAACTATGTAAAGAAAAAAGAATAAAGAAAGCAGCAGATGTGAAGACGATCATTTTTGTCTCCGTTTCTATCTATTACTACAGGTTGGTAATAGCACGTTTACACTACCTAATGTCGACAGAACATGTCATAACATGATAGGTAACAAATCCGTCAAGGGATTACCAGATTGTATGTGTTATTTTTGTGTCGTGATGAAAACGAAGTCATATAGCTTGAGATTTGGGGTTTGTCTGAGTTAATGTACACTATTTCGTCAAGGTAATTTAAAAATAATCAATTTATTTGAGATTTCTGAGTTCGTTTCATATGGTTATTGGTTGTGTAAAAAAATACATCTCACGAGCTGGGAAAATGGCGGCGCCCGCTGTCTGCGTTTTAAAGTCCAGATAGAAGACAATGGACCGCTCATATATTTATGTAGTTGGTGCAGTATATTAACTAATATACATGGGTTCTAACTTAACATAATTTTTTCGTTTACAATTGTACAATTTATGCTCCCCGCCTATATAAACCACGTACACAAGATGGTAATTTTGATGACACATGGGGAGTTTACTGCCTACTGTACATGGTAAAATGGTGCGCACCAAATTGTAGTTCACATTTTGGTATGGCAAACGGCTGTGATGATTTTTCTTCAATATTCATCAGATATGAACACAATTACAATCTTTAGAGAATACAAATCTCATTTAATGTATGAAAAACGTATTTGAGTGAATATTATCAAGCCAGCCGCAGGTGAAACAGAACCTGAATTATCTCCCCCTTCTCCCTGGTTTTAGCTTGCTGCTATCACTGTCTAGGTTTAGGATATTTAGCCCATACCAGTGACAAACGTGGCTATGTTATCGACACATGGCAGGACCAAACAAAGTCTAGCTCACTTATTTTGCGAGCTAGAAATAAACGGGCACAAATAAATTCAGAATAGAAGCAAGCTAAGGTTAGCTGATGCCTCTTCAACAAGAAGCAACTGTGACAGCATTGGTCCTTAACTTCCAAAATAAACTTTCCCATTGAGCAAAATCCACCCCTCTAAAGAAAACCTGGCTCCTGGACTACTCCAAAATGCCAACCGATCCACGATGGAATACATGGCCACATCTTGGTTTAGCACACCATCCACACACACAGTGGCTGGGGTCAGTTTCGACCCCAGCCACAGGGCTCTATACAGAGCCCAGCAACTGTGGTCACAGACTCATAGAGTACCTAGTGGTTAGAGCGTTGAGCCAGTAACTGAAAGGTTGCTGGATCGAATCCCCGAGCTGACAAGGTCAAAATTTGTCATTTTGCCTATGAGCAAGGCATTTTAACCCACTGTTCCCCGGGCGCCGAAGACGTGGATGTCAATTTAAGGCAGCCCCCTGCACCTCTCTGACTCAGTTAAATGTGGAAGACACATTTCAGTTGAAGGCATTCAGTTGTACAACTGACTAGGTATCCCCCCGTCCTTTACTAATACCCATAAAACCTAGCAGTCAAACATGAAATGCTTCCAATCGTTTTTCCACCATTCATTGTTCCCATGGGGGATTTTAGAAACACTGAGAATAAGGGCTGTGTTTCATGTAGATTTACCCTGGCGTGACATTTTGATAACATTGTAAATCTCTCTAGGACAAGGTGACTTTTATCAATATATTTGCCTGTATTTACCCCCCTCCCAAAAAAAGAAATGCTAATTAGCTTCTAATGTGGCTATCATAAAGAACTACAAATACCATGTTGATCTGGATGAGACTGCCGAAGTGAGGAAAATGTAAGAATCTCTGGATTAACTATTTGATGTTAGCTAAATGTAGTAATGAATAAATTGGCTACATTTATTTAAATTACCAATTCTGTATACTGTCTTGTGCAAGTTTTAAATTGACACAATACCTGTTAGCAAAGGTGTCAGCTAGAGATGACGTGCAGGAGCTTGCAGGGAATTGTAGTTTTTCATGATGTCTACTTTGACTCTAATTAGCATTTTCAAATCTGAGAGGAAATAGAGCCAAATAGATTGGAGAAAAAAATAAAGATTTACATGGTTATCAACAAATCCCCTATGATATGGCCACAGTTCCTGACATATCATACTGCTCTTATTCTGTAATTTCTGGATTTTTTTATTATTTCTGTTTTTCTGTGGCTTCATCCAAAGTGTATTCTTATTCAGACTCTTGAAATATTTGCTCTATACAGGCAAAATGTACCCTTAACATGTGAATGTAATTCCGCTCCTTTGTAAAGACAGCAAATATATGTTGTGTATGTGCTCTTCAATACAAATGAATGACAAAAATCATAATAGAAATCCCCTATGGATTGGAACCGTTTCCTTTCTAGACCGCTAGGTTTTATGGGTATTATGACACCTCCACTGTGGGGCTCTGTTGAGCTATTATTACAAGAAGAGGGGAAAGCAGCACCATCTGAGGAGTAAAGTATTCAGATAAACTATTTAGAACAGGAAATGCAAAACTTTAAGTGTAATTGAGGTTTAAAAAGGCTTCTGAATTCCAGTCAAAATAGAAGATTGTAAGACATACTGTAGCCTACCATGACTATATCCAACCCAACTCCATTTATTGCCACTATTATGTATCCTACGATGACTATAGCCAACCCAACTCCATTTGTTGCCACTATCATGTATCCTACCATGACTATAGGCAACCCAACTCCATTTAATGCCACTATCGTGTATCCCAGTGGTTTGCAAACTTTTTTGACCCGCGACCCACAAAAAGGACTGGTACAATATTGTGCAATATGCGTGCACACGCAAACATGAGCGCACAAATGCTATGCAAATGTAGCCTGTCATTACAGCCATAAAAGGCAAGATGGGCTACAGAAACAAACTGCGTTTTACACCTGCATTTGGAGCTGAAAGTCATTCATGTTAGCAGGCAATATCATGTCACTTCTCTGGAGTCCAGAGCAGAATCAAGGAAGGATATATCATGTCACTTCTCTGGACTCCAGAGCAGAATCAACTAGGGATATGTCACGTCACTTCTCTGGAGTCCAGAGCAGAATCAACTAGGGATATGTCACGTCACTTCTCTGTAGTCCAGAGCAGAATCAACTAGGGATATACAGTGGGGCAAAAAAGTATTTAGTCAGCCACCAATTGTGCAAGTTCTCCCACTTACAAAGATGAGAGAGGCCTGTAATTTTCATCATATGTACACTTCAACTATGACAGACAAAATGAGAAAACAAAATCCAGAAAATCACATTGTAGGATTTTTTATGAATTTATTTGCAAATTATGGTGGAAAATAAGTATTTGGTCAATAACAAAAGTTTATCTAAATACTTTGTTATATACCCTTTGTTGGCAATGACAGAGGTCAAACGTTTTCTTTAAGTCTTCACAAGGTTCACACACTGTTGCTGGTATTTTGGCCCATTCCTCCATGCAGATCTCCTCTAGAGCAGTGATGTTTTGGGGCTGTTGCTGGGCAACACGGACTTTCAACTCCCTCCAAAGATTTTCTATGGGGTTGAGATCTGGAGACTGGCTAGGCCACTCCAGGACCTTGAAATGCTTCTTACGAAGCCACTCCTTCGTTGCCCTGGCGGTGTGTTTGGGATCATTGTCATGCTGAAAGACCCAGCCACGTTTCATCTTCAATGCCCTTGCTGATGGAAGGAGGTTTTCACTCAAAATACGATACACGGCCCCATTCATTCTGTCCTTTACACGGATCAGTCGTCCTGGTCCCTTTGCAGAAAACAGCCCCAAAGCATGATGTTTCCACCCCCATGCTTCACAGTAGGTATGGTGTTCTTTGGATGCAACTCAGCATTCTTTGTCCTCCAAACACGACGAGTTGAGTTTACCAAAAAGTTATATTTTGGTTTCATCTGACCATATGACATTCTCCCAATCTTCTTCTGGATCATTCAAATGCTCTCTAGTAAACTTCAGACGGGCCTAGACATGTACTGGCTTAAGCAGGGGGACACGTCTGGCACTGCAGGATTTGAGTCCCTGGCGGCGTAGTGTGTTACTGATGGTAGGCTTTGTTACTTTGGTCCCAGCTCTCTGCAGGTCATTCACTAGGTCCCCCGTGTGGTTCTTGGATTTTTGCTCACCGTTCTTGTGATCATTTTGACCCCACGGGGTGAGATCTTGCGTGGAGCCCCAGATCGAGGGAGATTATCAGTGGTCTTGTATGTCTTCCATTTCCTAATAATTGCTCCCACAGTTGATTTCTTCAAACCAAGCTGCTTACCTATTGCAGATTCAGTCTTCCTAGCCTGGTGCAGGTCTACAATTTTGTTTCTGGTGTCCTTTGACAGCTCTTTGGTCTTGGCCATAGTGGAGCTTGGAGTGTGACTGTTTGAGGTTGTGGACGGGTGTCTTTTATACTGATAACAAGTTCAAACAGGTGCCATTAATACAGGTAACGAGTGGAGGACAGAGGAGCATCTTAAAGAAGAAGTTACAGGTCTGTGAGAGCCAGAAATCTTGCTTGTTTGTAGGTGACCAAATACTTATTTTCCACCATAATTTGCAAATTAATTAATTAAAAATCCTACAATGTGATTTTCTAGGTTTTTTTTCTCATTTTGTCTGTCATAGTTGAAGTGTACCTATGATGAAAATTACAGGCCTCTCTCATCTTTTTAAGTGGGAGAACTTGCACAATTGGTGGCTGACTAAATACTTTTTTGCCCCACTGTATCATGTCAGAATCATACAGCTACTTGTAGCAGAGGAGGTTGCAAGATCAGATGGAAAGCATGTGCTGTCTGTACCAGCCATCACTGTGGAGGGCAGCCTGCCTGCAGAGTGCATATGCTTGTTGCCAGCCGCGTAGCCCTGTTCTTCCTCACAAATATCATAAATTCACCATGTTAAATCTTCATCCTATGATATTGAAGGCAGTGTGATTTAACAGCTGCTTATCTATAGACATATAGCCAGTAGGCACCCGAACAAGGCCTGTATGAAATAGGAAAATGATCAATCAAATCACCAGGTTTTGGCAAAGAGGAGTCGGTAGTGGAGACGAAGTCGGTGGTAGAGACGAGTCGGTGGTGGAGACGAGTCGGTGGTGGAGACGAGTCGGTGGTGGAGACGAGTCGGTGGTGGAGACGAGTCGGTGGTAGAGACGAGTCGGTGGTAGAGACGAGTCGGTGGTAGAGACGAGTCGGTGGTAGAGACGAGTCGGTGGTAGAGACGAGTCGGTGGTAGAGACGAGTCGGTGGTAGATTGCTAAACTGTATTCTATATGGATGATAAACGTAGGCCTACTCTGTTTTTGCCAAACTGGAGGAAATGAAACACGTACTTTTTGTTGCTGACCGTCATTGAAAGATTAGTGGAATCTGTGTGGGTAGCTGGACAGGTAGGATGACTGACACTGAAGGTGAACAGGTGGTCACGGGTCAGGTGACAGAGGAATGGATGAGACTGGGGCAGGAATTCCTTTAACCATAAAGTGGTATATTTACTGGGTAGTCTGTGCTGCATAACAAAGGAAACAGAATAACATGTATCCAATCAAATTCATAATCACAAGACCAAATCATAACAATCATTCATTATTAATATAATTAGGTAATTCAGCAATTCAATAAGCAGTTCAATAAGAAGTCAATAGGAATCATCCTTGAGTCATTTAGGCTCGTAACTATTCATCATAATCATGAGAATATAAATAATGTGATCGGTTATTCAGTCTATAATCCCCATCAGTTTGATATCAGAATTGATCAGTTCAGCAAACAATGACGTTTCATATTTCACCCTTTCAAGTGTCTTCATGTGTACATGTAATTTCATTACATATTAACCATATATCAAATGGCATAATTGGCCTGTGATGATCCGTAGGGCCGTGATCATTCACATTACACAATATGTTTGAAGCGTGCGCTCGAAACCGCGCTCCGCGGTAATAACTATAAACAATAACTGATGGCCCGCTCTCCCGATCGCAACAGATAGTTCAGATGAAAGGTAACAGATTCGGTGGATTTACGTGGATTCATGGACGCACATAACGTCTGGATTAGACGGAGTTAAGGAAGAGAAAGCAGCGAGATCGGGCGATGGCGATTTCCTCCTTTTAATGAGTTGAGATCTGTCGGACATTTCCACCTAACCTAATTAAAGCGCCCCTGACCCAGCTGAGCAAGTGCCATGAATTAAAGGATTCTTCCACCAACTCCATGGGCCTTTTCTACAGTCATTGATCAACAATCAAGACGTGCAACGTTTTGGTTCTGAAGCATAGCTGAGAATTTATAAAAGACTTGCGGGCAGTGGGTTCAGAACAACACACACAAAAACATATATATATACACTGCTCAAAAAAATAAAGGGAACACTTAAACAACACAATGTAACTCCAAGTCAATCACACTTCTGTGAAATCAAACTGTCCACTTAGGAAGCAACACTGATTGACAATACATTTCACATGCTGTTGTGCAAATGGAATAGACAACAGGTGGAAATTATAGGCAATTAGCAAGACACCCCCAATAAAGGAGTGGTTCTGCAGGTGGTGACCACAGACCACTTCTCAGTTCCTATGCTTCCTGGCTGATGTTTTGGTCACTTTTGAATATTGGCGGTGCTTTCACTCTAGTGGTAGCATGAGACGGAGTCTACAACCCACACAAGTGGCTCAGGTAGTGCAGCTCATCCAGGATGGCACATCAATGCGAGCTGTGGCAAGAAGGTTTGCTGTGTCTGTCAGCGTAGTGTCCAGAGCATGGCGGCGCTACCAGGAGACATGCCAGTACATCAGGAGACGTGGAGGAGGCCGTAGGAGGGCAACAACCCAGCAGCAGGACCGCTACCTCCGCCTTTGTGCAAGGAGGAGCACTTCCAGAGCCCTGCAAAATGACCTCCAGCAGGCCACAAATGTGCATGTGTCTGCTCAAACGGTCAGAAACAGACTCCATGAGGGTGGTATGAGGGCCCGATGTCCACAGGTGGGGGTTGTGCTTACAGCCCAACACTGTGCAGGACGTTTGGCATTTGCCAGAGAACACCAAGAGTGGCAAATTCGCCACTGGCGCCCTGTGCTCTTCACAGATGAAAGCAGGTTCACACTGAGCACATGAGCACATGTGACAGACGTGACAGAGTCTGGAGACGCCGTGGAGAATGTTCTGCTGCCTGCAACATCCTCCAGCATGACCGGTTTGGCGGTGGGTCAGTCATGGTGTGGGGTGGCATTTCTTTGTGGGGCCGCACAGCCCTCCATGTGCTCGCCAGAGGTAGCCTGACTGCCATTAGGTACCGAGATGAGATCCTCAGACCCCTTGTGAGACCATATGCTGGTGCGGTTGGCCCTGGGTTCCTCCTAATGCAAGACAATGCTAGACCTCATGTGGCTGGAGTGTGTCAGCAGTTCCTGCAAGAGGAAGGCATTGATGCTATGGACTGGCCCGCCCGTTCCCCAGACCTGAATCCAATTGAGCACATCTGGGACATCATGTCTCGCTCCATCCACCAACGCCACGTTGCACCACAGACTGTCCAGGAGTTGGCGGACGCTTTAGTCCAGGTCTGGGAGGAGATCCCTCAGGAGACCATCTGCCACCTCATCAGGAGCATGCCCAGGCGTTGTAGGGAGGTCATACAGGCACGTGGAGGCCACACACACTACTGAGCCTCATTTTGACTTGTTTTAAGGACCTTACATCAAAGTTGGATCAGCCTGTAGTGTGGTTTTCCACTTCAATTTTGTGTGTGACTCCAAATCCAGACCTCCATGGGTTGATAAATTTGATTTCCATTGATACTTTTTGTGTGCTTTTGTTGTCAGCACATTCAACTATGTAAAGAAAAAAGAATAAAGAAAGCAGCAGATGTGAAGACGATCATTTTTGTCTCCGTTTCTATCTATTACTACAGGTTGGTAATAGCACGTTTACACTACCTAATGTCGACAGAACATGTCATAACATGATAGGTAACAAATCCGTCAAGGGATTACCAGATTGTATGTGTTATTTTTGTGTCGTGATGAAAACGAAGTCATATAGCTTGAGATTTGGGGTTTGTCTGAGTTAATGTACACTATTTCGTCAAGGTAATTTAAAAATAATCAATTTATTTGAGATTTCTGAGTTCGTTTCATATGGTTATTGGTTGTGTAAAAAAATACATCTCACGAGCTGGGAAAATGGCGGCGCCCGCTGTCTGCGTTTTAAAGTCCAGATAGAAGACAATGGACCGCTCATATATTTATGTAGTTGGTGCAGTATATTAACTAATATACATGGGTTCTAACTTAACATAATTTTTTCGTTTACAATTGTACAATTTATGCTCCCCGCCTATATAAACCACGTACACAAGATGGTAATTTTGATGACACATGGGGAGTTTACTGCCTACTGTACATGGTAAAATGGTGCGCACCAAATTGTAGTTCACATTTTGGTATGGCAAACGGCTGTGATGATTTTTCTTCAATATTCATCAGATATGAACACAATTACAATCTTTAGAGAATACAAATCTCATTTAATGTATGAAAAACGTATTTGAGTGAATATTATCAAGCCAGCCGCAGGTGAAACAGAACCTGAATTATCTCCCCCTTCTCCCTGGTTTTAGCTTGCTGCTATCACTGTCTAGGTTTAGGATATTTAGCCCATACCAGTGACAAACGTGGCTATGTTATCGACACATGGCAGGACCAAACAAAGTCTAGCTCACTTATTTTGCGAGCTAGAAATAAACGGGCACAAATAAATTCAGAATAGAAGCAAGCTAAGGTTAGCTGATGCCTCTTCAACAAGAAGCAACTGTGACAGCATTGGTCCTTAACTTCCAAAATAAACTTTCCCATTGAGCAAAATCCACCCCTCTAAAGAAAACCTGGCTCCTGGACTACTCCAAAATGCCAACCGATCCACGATGGAATACATGGCCACATCTTGGTTTAGCACACCATCCACACACACAGTGGCTGGGGTCAGTTTCGACCCCAGCCACAGGGCTCTATACAGAGCCCAGCAACTGTGGTCACAGACTCATAGAGTACCTAGTGGTTAGAGCGTTGAGCCAGTAACTGAAAGGTTGCTGGATCGAATCCCCGAGCTGACAAGGTCAAAATTTGTCATTTTGCCTATGAGCAAGGCATTTTAACCCACTGTTCCCCGGGCGCCGAAGACGTGGATGTCAATTTAAGGCAGCCCCCTGCACCTCTCTGACTCAGTTAAATGTGGAAGACACATTTCAGTTGAAGGCATTCAGTTGTACAACTGACTAGGTATCCCCCCGTCCTTTCCTAATACCCATAAAACCTAGCAGTCAAACATGAAATGCTTCCAATCGTTTTTCCACCATTCATTGTTCCCATGGGGGATTTTAGAAACACTGAGAATAAGGGCTGTGTTTCATGTAGATTTACCCTGGCGTGACATTTTGATAACATTGTAAATCTCTCTAGGACAAGGTGACTTTTATCAATATATTTGCCTGTATTTACCCCCCTCCCAAAAAAAGAAATGCTAATTAGCTTCTAATGTGGCTATCATAAAGAACTACAAATACCATGTTGATCTGGATGAGACTGCCGAAGTGAGGAAAATGTAAGAATCTCTGGATTAACTATTTGATGTTAGCTAAATGTAGTAATGAATAAATTGGCTACATTTATTTAAATTACCAATTCTGTATACTGTCTTGTGCAAGTTTTAAATTGACACAATACCTGTTAGCAAAGGTGTCAGCTAGAGATGACGTGCAGGAGCTTGCAGGGAATTGTAGTTTTTCATGATGTCTACTTTGACTCTAATTAGCATTTTCAAATCTGAGAGGAAATAGAGCCAAATAGATTGGAGAAAAAAATAAAGATTTACATGGTTATCAACAAATCCCCTATGATATGGCCACAGTTCCTGACATATCATACTGCTCTTATTCTGTAATTTCTGGATTTTTTTATTATTTCTGTTTTTCTGTGGCTTCATCCAAAGTGTATTCTTATTCAGACTCTTGAAATATTTGCTCTATACAGGCAAAATGTACCCTTAACATGTGAATGTAATTCCGCTCCTTTGTAAAGACAGCAAATATATGTTGTGTATGTGCTCTTCAATACAAATGAATGACAAAAATCATAATAGAAATCCCCTATGGATTGGAACCGTTTCCTTTCTAGACCGCTAGGTTTTATGGGTATTATGACACCTCCACTGTGGGGCTCTGTTGAGCTATTATTACAAGAAGAGGGGAAAGCAGCACCATCTGAGGAGTAAAGTATTCAGATAAACTATTTAGAACAGGAAATGCAAAACTTTAAGTGTAATTGAGGTTTAAAAAGGCTTCTGAATTCCAGTCAAAATAGAAGATTGTAAGACATACTGTAGCCTACCATGACTATATCCAACCCAACTCCATTTATTGCCACTATTATGTATCCTACGATGACTATAGCCAACCCAACTCCATTTGTTGCCACTATCATGTATCCTACCATGACTATAGGCAACCCAACTCCATTTAATGCCACTATCGTGTATCCCAGTGGTTTGCAAACTTTTTTGACCCGCGACCCACAAAAAGGACTGGTACAATATTGTGCAATATGCAGTGCACACGCAAACATGAGCGCACAAATGCTATGCAAATGTAGCCTGTCATTACAGCCATAAAAGGCAAGATGGGCTACAGAAACAAACTGCGTTTTACACCTGCATTTGGAGCTGAAAGTCATTCATGTTAGCAGGCAATATCATGTCACTTCTCTGGAGTCCAGAGCAGAATCAAGGAAGGATATATCATGTCACTTCTCTGGAGTCCAGAGCAGAATCAACTAGGGATATATCATGTCACTTCTCTGGAGTCCAGAGCAGAATCAACTAGGGATATATCATGTCACTTCTCTGGACTCCAGAGCAGAATCAAGTAGGGATATATCATGTCACTTCTCTGGACTCCAGAGCAGAATCAACTAGGGATATATCATGTCACTTCTCTGGACTCCAGAGCAGAATCAAGTAGGGATATACAGTGGGGCAAAAAAGTATTTAGTCAGCCACCAATTGTGCAAGTTCTCCCACTTACAAAGATGAGAGAGGCCTGTAATTTTCATCATATGTACACTTCAACTATGACAGACAAAATGAGAAAACAAAATCCAGAAAATCACATTGTAGGATTTTTTATGAATTTATTTGCAAATTATGGTGGAAAATAAGTATTTGGTCAATAACAAAAGTTTATCTAAATACTTTGTTATATACCCTTTGTTGGCAATGACAGAGGTCAAACGTTTTCTTTAAGTCTTCACAAGGTTCACACACTGTTGCTGGTATTTTGGCCCATTCCTCCATGCAGATCTCCTCTAGAGCAGTGATGTTTTGGGGCTGTTGCTGGGCAACACGGACTTTCAACTCCCTCCAAAGATTTTCTATGGGGTTGAGATCTGGAGACTGGCTAGGCCACTCCAGGACCTTGAAATGCTTCTTACGAAGCCACTCCTTCGTTGCCCTGGCGGTGTGTTTGGGATCATTGTCATGCTGAAAGACCCAGCCACGTTTCATCTTCAATGCCCTTGCTGATGGAAGGAGGTTTTCACTCAAAATACGATACACGGCCCCATTCATTCTGTCCTTTACACGGATCAGTCGTCCTGGTCCCTTTGCAGAAAACAGCCCCAAAGCATGATGTTTCCACCCCCATGCTTCACAGTAGGTATGGTGTTCTTTGGATGCAACTCAGCATTCTTTGTCCTCCAAACACGACGAGTTGAGTTTACCAAAAAGTTATATTTTGGTTTCATCTGACCATATGACATTCTCCCAATCTTCTTCTGGATCATCCAAATGCTCTCTAGTAAACTTCAGACGGGCCTAGACATGTACTGGCTTAAGCAGGGGGACACGTCTGGCACTGCAGGATTTGAGTCCCTGGCGGCGTAGTGTGTTACTGATGGTAGGCTTTGTTACTTTGGTCCCAGCTCTCTGCAGGTCATTCACTAGGTCCCCCGTGTGGTTCTTGGATTTTTGCTCACCGTTCTTGTGATCATTTTGACCCCACGGGGTGAGATCTTGCGTGGAGCCCCAGATCGAGGGAGATTATCAGTGGTCTTGTATGTCTTCCATTTCCTAATAATTGCTCCCACAGTTGATTTCTTCAAACCAAGCTGCTTACCTATTGCAGATTCAGTCTTCCTAGCCTGGTGCAGGTCTACAATTTTGTTTCTGGTGTCCTTTGACAGCTCTTTGGTCTTGGCCATAGTGGAGCTTGGAGTGTGACTGTTTGAGGTTGTGGACGGGTGTCTTTTATACTGATAACAAGTTCAAACAGGTGCCATTAATACAGGTAACGAGTGGAGGACAGAGGAGCATCTTAAAGAAGAAGTTACAGGTCTGTGAGAGCCAGAAATCTTGCTTGTTTGTAGGTGACCAAATACTTATTTTCCACCATAATTTGCAAATTAATTAATTAAAAATCCTACAATGTGATTTTCTAGGTTTTTTTTCTCATTTTGTCTGTCATAGTTGAAGTGTACCTATGATGAAAATTACAGGCCTCTCTCATCTTTTTAAGTGGGAGAACTTGCACAATTGGTGGCTGACTAAATACTTTTTTGCCCCACTGTATCATGTCAGAATCATACAGCTACTTGTAGCAGAGGAGGTTGCAAGATCAGATGGAAAGCATGTGCTGTCTGCACCAGCCATCACTGTGGAGGGCAGCCTGCCTGCAGAGTGCATATGCTTGTTGCCAGCCGCGTAGCCCTGTTCTTCCTCACAAATATCATAAATTCACCATGTTAAATCTTCATCCTATGATATTGAAGGCAGTGTGATTTAACAGCTGCTTATCTATAGACATATAGCCAGTAGGCACCCGAACAAGGCCTGTATGAAATAGGAAAATGATCAATCAAATCACCAGGTTTTGGCAAAGAGGAGTCGGTAGTGGAGACGAAGTCGGTGGTAGAAACGAGTCGGTGGTAGAGACGAGTCGGTGGTGGAGACGAGTCGGTGGTGGAGACGAGTCGGTGGTGGAGACGAGTCGGTGGTAGAGACGAGTCGGTGGTAGAGACGAGTCGGTGGTAGAGACGAGTCGGTGGTAGAGACGAGTCAGTGGTAGATTGCTAAACTGTATTCTACATGGATGATAAACGTAGGCCTACTCTGTTTTTGCCAAACTGGAGGAAATGAAACACGTACTTTTTGTTGCTGACCGTCATTGAAAGATTAGTGGAATCTGTGTGGGTAGCTGGACAGGTAGGATGACTGACACTGAAGGTGAACAGGTGGTCACGGGTCAGGTGACAGAGGAATGGATGAGACTGGGGCAGGAATTCCTTTAACCATAAAGTGGTATATTTACTGGGTAGTCTGTGCTGCATAACAAAGGAAACAGAATAACATGTATCCAATCAAATTCATAATCACAAGACCAAATCATAACAATCATTCATTATTAATATAATTAGGTAATTCAGCAATTCAGTTCAATAAGAAGTCAATAGGAATCATCCTTGAGTCATTTAGGCTCGTAACTATTCATCATAATCATGAGAATATAAATAATGTGATCGGTTATTCAGTCTATAATCCCCATCAGTTTGATATCAGAATTGATCAGTTCAGCAAACAATGACGTTTCATATTTCACCCTTTCAAGTGTCTTCATGTGTACATGTAATTTCATTACATATTAACCATATATCAAATGGCATAATTGGCCTGTGATGATCCGTAGGGCCGTGATCATTCACATTACACAATATGTTTGAAGCGTGCGCTCGAAACCGCGCTCCGCGGTAATAACTATAAACAATAACTGATGGCCCGCTCTCCCGATCGCAACAGATAGTTCAGATGAAAGGTAACAGATTCGGTGGATTTACGTGGATTCATGGACGCACATAACGTCTGGATTAGACGGAGTTAAGGAAGAGAAAGCAGCGAGATCGGGCGATGGCGATTTCCTCCTTTTAATGAGTTGAGATCTGTCGGACATTTCCACCTAACCTAATTAAAGCGCCCCTGACCCAGCTGAGCAAGTGCCATGAATTAAAGGATTCTTCCACCAACTCCATGGGCCTTTTCTACAGTCATTGATCAACAATCAAGACGTGCAACGTTTTAGTTCTGAAGCATAGCTGAGAATTTATAAAAGACTTGCGGGCAGTGGGTTCAGAACAACACACACAAAAACATATATATATATACACTGCTCAAAAAAATAAAGGGAACACTTAAACAACACAATGTAACTCCAAGTCAATCACACTTCTGTGAAATCAAACTGTCCACTTAGGAAGCAACACTGATTGACAATACATTTCACATGCTGTTGTGCAAATGGAATAGACAACAGGTGGAAATTATAGGCAATTAGCAAGACACCCCCAATAAAGGAGTGGTTCTGCAGGTGGTGACCACAGACCACTTCTCAGTTCCTATGCTTCCTGGCTGATGTTTTGGTCACTTTTGAATATTGGCGGTGCTTTCACTCTAGTGGTAGCATGAGACGGAGTCTACAACCCACACAAGTGGCTCAGGTAGTGCAGCTCATCCAGGATGGCACATCAATGCGAGCTGTGGCAAGAAGGTTTGCTGTGTCTGTCAGCGTAGTGTCCAGAGCATGGCGGCGCTACCAGGAGACATGCCAGTACATCAGGAGACGTGGAGGAGGCCGTAGGAGGGCAACAACCCAGCAGCAGGACCGCTACCTCCGCCTTTGTGCAAGGAGGAGCACTTCCAGAGCCCTGCAAAATGACCTCCAGCAGGCCACAAATGTGCATGTGTCTGCTCAAACGGTCAGAAACAGACTCCATGAGGGTGGTATGAGGGCCCGATGTCCACAGGTGGGGGTTGTGCTTACAGCCCAACACTGTGCAGGACGTTTGGCATTTGCCAGAGAACACCAAGAGTGGCAAATTCGCCACTGGCGCCCTGTGCTCTTCACAGATGAAAGCAGGTTCACACTGAGCACATGAGCACATGTGACAGACGTGACAGAGTCTGGAGACGCCGTGGAGAATGTTCTGCTGCCTGCAACATCCTCCAGCATGACCGGTTTGGCGGTGGGTCAGTCATGGTGTGGGGTGGCATTTCTTTGGGGGGCCGCACAGCCCTCCATGTGCTCGCCAGAGGTAGCCTGACTGCCATTAGGTACCGAGATGAGATCCTCAGACCCCTTGTGAGACCATATGCTGGTGCGGTTGGCCCTGGGTTCCTCCTAATGCAAGACAATGCTAGACCTCATGTGGCTGGAGTGTGTCAGCAGTTCCTGCAAGAGGAAGGCATTGATGCTATGGACTGGCCCGCCCGTTCCCCAGACCTGAATCCAATTGAGCACATCTGGGACATCATGTCTCGCTCCATCCACCAACGCCACGTTGCACCACAGACTGTCCAGGAGTTGGCGGACGCTTTAGTCCAGGTCTGGGAGGAGATCCCTCAGGAGACCATCTGCCACCTCATCAGGAGCATGCCCAGGCGTTGTAGGGAGGTCATACAGGCACGTGGAGGCCACACACACTACTGAGCCTCATTTTGACTTGTTTTAAGGACCTTACATCAAAGTTGGATCAGCCTGTAGTGTGGTTTTCCACTTTAATTTTGAGTGTGACTCCAAATCCAGACCTCCATGGGTTGATAAATTTGATTTCCATTGATACTTTTTGTGTGCTTTTGTTGTCAGCACATTCAACTATGTAAAGAAAAAAGTATTTAATAAGAATATTTAATTCATTCAGATCTAGGATGTGTTATTTTAGTGTTCCCTTTATTTTTTTGAGCAATATATATTTAAAAAACACACCACTGCAGAAAAGGGCATTTTGGAGACTGGAAGGACAAATGGGAATGTGCTCTGCAGAGGGAGAGCCCTTTCTGTGCACGTACCTGGCTCTATACGTAAACATTAACCTCCATCGTGACCAAAACTACTATTTTATCCCGTATGTTTGCAGGATTTATAGTATGACAGCAGCAGCAGTTAGCTACCAACATCTAGCAGACATGTTACTTTAGCGTTAATCAGTGTGGTTAGGTGTTGGCTTTAAAATCACATTAAGAAGAGATGTCCAAGTTGATTTAGATGGAAGACGTGATCTGAATGCGGTAGCTCTGTAGCTAGCTAGCATAGTAAGTTAGCTCTTCCACTTAAGTTACCTGGTGAAGCTATAATGCTCGGTCTTTGCTGCTGCTGGCTGTTAGTGATACTTTCTAACCACGTTGTTGGTATGGACAGCATCCACTTTGAAAAGTAACGTTTTGCTGAAACCCTCCTTCCATTGTTGATAGCCATGAAAGTTAAATGTCCCCCGCAGATTGACGAGTAGATGTCACATTCGCCCGCATTGTGGCAACAAATGTATCCCACTTTTTAAAGCGTTTCATTTGCGTGACCATAGAGAGTCACATTTGCACAGCAAGTTTTGATACAACCTGCTACCACAGGTAGTCATCTGATGGCCATCTTGATGAATAAAAATGCAATTGCAAGCTAGCTCTATCCATAATACTAACCCACCAGGTTGTTTTGTTTACCCACGAGTACAGTGCATTCGGAACGTATTCAGACCCTTTTTCTTTTTCCACATTTTGTTACGTTACAGCCTTATTCTAAAATTGATTAAATTAAATGTTTTCCTCATCAATCTACACACAGTACCCCATAATGACAAAGCGAAAACAGGTTAAGGAATTGCAAATGTAAAATCAATAAATAACAGAAATACCTTATTTACATACGTATTCAGACTCTTTGCCATGAGACTCGAAATTGAGCTCAGGTGCATCCTGTTTCCATTGATCATCCTTGAGATGTTTCTACAACTTGATTGTAGTCCACCTGGGGTAAATTCAATGCATTGGACATGATTTGGAAAGGCACACACCTGTCTATATAAGGTCCCACAGTTGACAGTGCATGTCAGAGCAAAAGCCAAGCCATTTGGTCGAAGGAATTGTTCGTAGAGCGCTGAGACAGTATAGTATAGATTGTATAGTCATAATTTAGGCAAATAATATAACTCAATCGCTGTTTGCAAAGAATACTGTTCAATGCATGTCTGAGCACGTAGTTGCGTAGAAAAGGCGAGCTATATCAGATACGTTTCTTGGCCTTTTAGAAACACATTTAATGCTATTCTACTACACTCTATATGACTGGAGACATTAGCAGAATATTTGTTAAATCGAAAAAAATCCAGGGTTGCTCTGCTAACAATGACAAACATATCAATAAATATGTCTCCATAAAATGGGCCTAGGAGAAGGGGAGACACACAAAGTTGTCAATTATGTCTGAGTGTTGGAGTGTGCCCCTTCCGTCTATAAATAAATACATAAAAAACTAGAAAATCATCTGGTTTGCTTAATATTAGGAATTTGATGTATGACATTTACTTTCACTTTTTACTTTCACTCCAGTATGAATATTTAGTACTTTTTACACCAATGGTTTTTGAGTGAAACAATACAGTGTAGACAAGGTTATTCAGTATAATAGTACATAGTGCTGCCTACAACATACTGTAACCTTGTACTAGATGGTTTGTGATTAATTTATGCATTATTTTAATGTAGGAAATCTACTATAGGTTAAGTGCACTAATGTTGTGTAATTTAAAGTGTGCACTTGTCTAATGTGAATGAATGTTGTCAATGCTTAGCTACTTGAGCTGTTGAAATTAGATAGTTGAACAATAAAAAAAAATAAAAAAATTGTATAAAGAAAGTGCAAGAACTGTCAAGAAAATAACTTTTGTTTCCGTCTCTCTTTAATACTACAGGCCGACTCAGATTAAGTCTGAGGCTGATAACATCAACAGTGAGGACAAACCCAGCCTGTCTCTCTCCTTCCACACTGAGTCCAAATCTACAGTCACTGGGTCCTGATTGTGACAGTGGAGCCTAGTTTGCACTGCAGGATCCAGAGATGGCATCAGTGAAGCTGGAAGACTGCAGTCAAACACTGGAGCTGAATGTCAACATTAAAGATGAAGAAGAGGAGGAGAAGATTGGTACATCTGTTAGTCATGGTAAGAGCAGGTTCTATCTATCTATAAGTTATCTTCATAAGCTAGACCTCCATAAGTTATCGCCCAGTCTATTGCTAGGTAGAATTCTGTAATTCTGACTCACACATGACCCCTGACATTCTATTGCTTGTGTTGTTCGTTCCAACTCCCCACTGTGCATGAAATGTTACAGTAGAACTGTTTCATGATGAACTGTTTCAGTGAAAAGGTAGATGTTACTTCATTCTACTGAGACTTGCATAGTTTGACACTAGTATTGTCAGAATTTGTTTTATTAAATTCCAGTTATTTCAGGAAGATAACTTTAATTACAATTTTCTTCAGTGCTTTTCAAAGAGGAACATTTAAAATAGAAATTTGGTTTATTTGAATTAACTGTAATTAAAAATGTAATTGACCCCAACCCTTTTAGTTACTAACCCTTGTGATAATGAGTGGAGGATGATATGGCATGTATACATTTGACATGTATATCACACCAACTGACTGGTTCTTCTGATGTTGTTCACACAGGAGACCATGTTGATACATTATCTACATCCAGAGAGCAACAGCAGGAAGATCATAGAGCTAAGAGGTCTCACCACTGCCCACATTGTGAGGAGATTTTCCCATTTCTATCAACGCTAAAAATACACCTACAAATACACACAGGAGAGAAGCCTTATTCCTGCACTGACTGTGGGACACGCTTCACAACATCAAGGGCTCTGACAGTTCATCAGAGAGTGCACACTGGAGAGAAGCCTTACTCCTGCTCTGACTGTTGGAAGAGTTTCTCAGGATTGGGTCACTTAAAAAGACACCAACGTATACACACAGGAGAGAAGCCTTACTCCTGCTCTGACTGTGGGAAGAGTTTCTCTCAACAGAGCAGCTTAAACTCGCACAAGCATATACACACAGGACAGAAGCCTTACTACTGCTCTGACTGTGGAAAATGCTTCACAGCATCATTTGAGTTAAAAGTTCATCAGAGAACACACACAGGAGAGAAGCCTTACTACTGCTCTGACTGTGGGATGAGTTTCTCTCAACAGAGCAGCTTAAAGTCACACCAACGTATACACACAGGAGAGAAGCCTTACTCCTGCTCTGACTGTGGGAAGAGTTTCTCTCATCAAAGCAGCTTAAAATCACACCAACATATACATAAAGCAGAGAAGCCTTACTCCTGCTCTGACTGTGGGAAGTACTTCACAACATCAGCTGAGCTAAAAGTTCACCAGAGAACACACACAGGAGAGAAGCCTTACTGCTGCTCTGACTGTGGGAAGAGTTTCTCTCAACAGAGCAACTTAAAAACACACCAACTTATACATACAGGAGAGAAGGCTTTCTCATGCTCTGACTGTGTGAAGTGCTTCACAACATCATCTGAGCTAAAAGTTCATCAGAGAACACACACAGGAGAGAAGCCTTACTCCTGCTCTGACTGTGGGAAGAGTTTCTCTCAACAGAGCAACTTAATAACACACCAACGTATACATAAAGGAAAGAAGCCTCATCAGTTCTCTCAGGCCAGTTAAGATTAAAGTCACTCCATCACTTCATTCTCATCTCATAAAGGAAGTGGTAACAGTGAATTTGATAACATTAAGAGAGAGTAACACACTATTGTAATCCTATAGTTTCTCACTGTGAGAGAACTGTGCAGAGAAAAGGGAGCATTATAGAACATTAGCCTAGCTTTACTTTACTGATCAGTCTGCACCTTGTCAGTTCTGGTGTGTTTTTTTAGCTTCTACTGTAAAGATATTGAGATTACCTTGGATTTGCCCTTAGCGTTGAAATCCCTCTGAGGGATCTCTTGTTAAAACAATGGAGTGTGATGGTTGACTTGGTGGTACTGCTTCTCTCTGCAGTTTTCTGTGGGAATGAGCTAGTAGACACATGTGTCAGATAGAGATGGTGTGATGATCAGTTTTCTGTGGGAATGAGCTGGTAGACACAACATGTATCAGATAGAGATGGTGTGATGATCAGTTTTCAACATTAGTTTGGGTGGATACTTTTATTCCTACTAAATGGTTTTTGTTTAATGATACACAGGTTATAAAACAAATACATGTGTTTATTAAATTGTCTTTTAAAACTAGATTCACTATTTTAGTCATTGATGATTAATGTATTTGGATAACTGCAATGAATGTAATTGAATTACTAATGAAAAATAAATATTCTACATACATTTTTGCTGGTCAACCTCTGGGTTATCTTTACAGAAAATACAATGTTTTTGTTTAAATCATGGCATTCAAAATATATTTACATTTATCTACTCAAAAACATGTCACTACACCTTTACACATCACCACAGGGGCAAGCCATTTTGCTAGCCACCTGTATTTTTCAACAATGCATACAAATATATGTTAATCAATATAAAGGACTTACATATGTTTCCTTATGTAAAACCAGTTAAATAAAATGAAAAATGTATTTGTCTATTTCCATTTTGAATAGTTGTATAAGGTGCCACAGTCCAGGGACAGCATTACCACAACAATTCAAGAATGGCCCACTTACTATTGGGGAATTAGATTTCAAGAATGGCCCACTTACTATTGGGGAATTAGAATTCAAGAATGGCCCACTTACTATTGGGGAATTAGAATTCAAGAATGGCCCACTTACTATTGGGGAATTAGAATTCAAGAATGGCCCACTTACTATTGGGGAATTAGAATTCAAGAATGGCCCACTTACTATTGGGGAATTAGAATTCAAGAATTCTTAGAATTCTATTAGCATTTTGGGACAAAGTAGCTCCCGTGTTTACACATGACAACACATATGTCACTTAATTCAGTGCTTCCTAGTTCCATGTATCAAACAGTTATTTCAGTTATATTAAAATCAGTCAAATCTGTAGGGTCCCCTGCTGTTTACAAGGTGCACCTGTGTAATGATCATGCTGTTTAATCAGCTTCTTGATATGCCATACCTGTCAGGTGGATGGATTATCTTTGCAAAGGAGAAATGCTCACTAACAGGGATGTAACCAAATTTGTGCACAAAATTTGAGAGAAATAAGCTTTTTGTGCATGTGGAACATTTCTTTACATCTTTACATGTTGCGTTTATATTTTTGTTCAGTATAGTTTGAACATGTAACGTTTTGTTATGGAAAAGAAATGCATGTTTCTGGTCGATGCACCTAGCTGCCTTGTTGACAACATGACAGAGAGGCAAATATTACTGTTTGGAGGGCTCCTCCCTCCCTGCTTTTTGCACTCAGTGAGAGCACCCAATTAAAAATGTTTTAAGTACTTTGAATTTAACAAAATTATGAATACACTTGGTTTGATTGCACAATGTTATTTCAATATGGTTCAATAAGGATAGAGGATAGATTAGTGAAACAGGGAGCAACCAAAATGGAGGTCTGGTGAGGTGACCAAATAATAGTGACACTACATGGGTCATTCATTCTTGAATTGGGGTGGCCTTCCAACTTGCAAACCCTTTCAACACCCCATTGTTAGAGCTTAATATACTGTATCACTGGAACCATATAGAGGGTCAGGCTGTTGAAATGCAGTCGATTATGTAAATAGTCTTGTAGAACTGTGGTACTGATGGTCCATTTGAGGGTGAGTCATTGATATGAATGTTCAGAGTGAAAGAACTGTGAACTCACCTGTGATGGCCCACGTCTACCACAACCTTTCCTTTTGTGTTAGTAAGCACCACAGCATTTTAGGCAGCCATTGTTCAAAATGTTTTCATACACACAGTAACAATGGGAGGGGGTGTGGCCTGCACAGGAGCATAAATGAATACTGAGTTGATCTCAGACTTCTATTTAGAACTGGGATCCTATCCAGAGTTGACAGATTGACAGTGAGGACAAACCTGGCCTGCCTCTCCTTCCACACTCCAAACCTACAGTCACTGGGTCTTGATTGTGACAATGGAGCCTAGTTTGCACTGCAGGATCCAGAGATGGCATCAGTAGACAGGTTTCCATTAACCAGGTTAATTAAACAAAAAATCAACAACCCCCCCAAAAAATCAGGAAAACATTGAAGAACCACAACTCAATGATGTGAAGGTGGAAGAATGACGCTGCTAAAATCAAACATTAATCTCCTGAGTACACACCATCGAATCTTGAGTACATACCTAGTCCCCTGAATACAAACCTAGTACAAAGTACAAAAAAATAAAAAAAATAAAAAAAATAAAGTATGAATGTATGTACTTGTAAGTCGCTCTGGATAAGAGCGTCTGCTAAATGACTTAAATGTAAATGTAAATGTAGTAATCTTACATACAGGCCTTCAAATAGTGAACTACTCTTTTAATGGAGCAGTAGGTGCTATGAAAGGGATGTTTACATTTTAAAAAACTTTCTTGTTGTATTTTGTTCATTAGTCCACTGTTAATACAATGGCAAAAATGTTGCACGTTTCCTGTTAGCAATCAAGTTTTCAAGATAGAGCACTTTCAGAACTGAGGAAAAAGTGTGATGATGCAAATTATATGCAAATGAGCAAAATGATAATTGCATCATCACACCTTTTTGCTGTGTACTGCAGTGTTTCCTAATCCTGGTCCAGGGGACCAAAGAGGTGCGTTTTTTTGTTTTTGCCCTAACAATCACACTGGATTCAACTAAGCAACTCAAGCCTTTGAATTGAATAAGGTATGTGAGTGCTAGGGCAAAAACATACATGTACACCCCTTTGGGACAAGGATTGGGGAACACTGCTGTACTGAAAGTCCTCCATCTTCAGAACTTCACTGTTGACGTGCACATTATTGGGATTGTATACAGGGTGATGAAAACAGTTTGTACATTTGTAATTTGATTGAACTATCCCTTTAATTGGAGTTTCATTTAGTTAGAGATGCATTTGCTCTAAACATGTGCTATAAATATTCATTTATTTAATAAAGAAAACTGCTTGTCATCTCTTAGGATAGGCGAACCTAACGAGTGTGCTCTCATACTCCCTTAAAGACCTTTGCTTAAAAAAAGAGAAGAAAGCGGCAGCTGTATGTCCACTTTGAGACGCCATAGACCCCTTTCTGTGTTTACAAACATAGGTCACAAAATGTCATCATAATATATGCACATAATTCTTCCAATTTCTTTCGGATGGGAAGCATGCTTGCACCTTAGACTAACAAAAATGATGTGTTACATATGATTTCAATAGTCCTATATTGTCACAAGGACTGTTTCAGTCTAGTTAAGCTGTTTTCAGCCTTTGAGGTGGAAGGTTCTTCATACTGAGCTTTAAGAGTGAATAATTCCTTGTTTACTTCTACTGAGTTCTCAAAAAGTTTCCCTCTCCAATTCTCTGATTTTGCTGTCCAGCTCTCTCATTTTCAGATGGAATTGATTTAAAACTGGTAAAACGACTACTCTATCAAATCCTAGACTTAATTACAACATAATAACACACAGAAATACGAGCATTAGGTTATTAATATGGTTGAATCCGGAAACTATCATTTCGAAAACGAAACGTTTATTCTTTCAGTGAAATACGGAACCGTTCCGTATTTTATCGAACGGGTGGCAACCCTAAGTCTAAATATTGCTGTTACATTGTACAACCTTCAATGTTATGTCGTAATTAAGTAAAATTCTGGAAAATTAGTTCGCAATGAGCCAGGCGGCCTAAACTGTTGCATATACCCTGACTCTGTGTGTAATGAACGCAAGAGAAGTGACACAATTTCACCTGGTTATAATTGCCTGCTAACCTGGATTTCTTTTAGCTAAATATGCAGGTTTAAAAATATATACTTCTGTGTATTGATTTTAAGAAAGGCATTGATGTTTATGGTTAGGTACACGTTGGAGCAACGACAGTCATTTTTCGTGAATGCGCACTGCATCGATTATATGCAACGAAGGACACTCTAGATAAACTATTAATATCATCGACCATGTGTAGTTATAACTAGTGATTATGATTGATTGATTGTTTTTATAAGATAAGTTTAATGCTAGCTAGCAACTTACCTTGGCTTCTTACTGCATTTGCGTAACAGGCAGGCTCCTAGTGGAGTGCAATGCAAGGCAGGTGGTTAGAGCGTTGGACTAGTTAACCGTAAGGTTGCAAGATTGAATCCCTGAGCTGACAAGGTAAAAATCTGTCGTTCTGCCCCTGAACAAGGCAGTTAACCCACTGTTCCTAGGCCGCCATTGAAAATAAGAATGTGTTCTTTACCATATATTTATATGTACATATTCTTATTCCATCCCTTTAGATTTGTCTGTATTAGGTAGTTGTTGTGGAATTGTTAGATTACTTGTTAGATATTACTGCACTGTCGGAACTAGAAGCACAAGCATGTCGCTACGCTCGCATTAACATCTGCTAACCATGTGTATGTGACCCAATAAAATTTGATTTGAGCATATGGTTGCTGTCACAAGAAATTATAAAAATGTTTTAAAAAATGTAATTACTTGCGATTCATCACCACCACTTATCCCTGAAAGCTGAAATCCCACTGGATTCCAGCAAAGGCGGGACTTCCAACAATACCAGATCAGTAATGTGGGAGTTGGCTCTAATGAGCGCACAAATGTAATTGTTCAATTTAAATAATGTTATTGATGAAGCATACCTGCCTAGGCTATTTGAAAATGTAACTTGAAATTAATTAGTGCTAGGGGTCAGATTTTTTTATTTTCTTAAAATAACGTTCCCAAGGTAAACGGACATTTTCTCTGGCCCAGATCGTAGAATATGCATATAATTTACAGATTAGGATAGAAAACACTCCAAAGTTTCCAAAAGTGTCAAAATATTGTCTTTGAGTATAACAATACTTATTCTGCAGGCGAAAACCTGAGAAAATCTAACCCGGAAGTGATATTAAAATAAATAAATCTGTGTTTCCTGGCCCGTCTGTCCTCCATTTAAAGGGGTATCAACCAGATTCCTTTTCCAATGGCTTCCTCAGGCTGTGACCAGGCTTTAGACATAGTTTCAGGCTTTTATTTTGAAAAATGAGTGAGATGTTTCAAAAGTAGTCAGGTGTCCTCTGAATAGTTAGAGAGATTAAAGTAGATGTCACGCGTCAAAATATTGATTGATGACCCTAAGTCCAGCTGTCAAAAAAATGATTGATGACCCTATGATCTGCTGACGTGTGCAAGCCCTGGTTTTCCTGTCCTGACCCCCCTTTTGGTTTGATGGGGGGCGTGGTTTATGACCTTATGAATGGGGGCTCCTGCTTAGAGTGTGTAAAAGCGTTTTATGCTGTTTTTGAATTTGTCCTGCTGTTTGATGGCCTGTGTCCTGTTGGGGGCTGGGTTGGGTGGGGGTGTGTGTGTGTGCTGAACATTTCAAAGAGTAAGGCCTATTTTATAGCTTATATATTGATTGATGACCCTAAGTCCAGCTGTCAAAATAATGATTGATGACCCTATGGTCTGCTGACGTGTGCAAGCCCTGGTTTTCCTGTCCTGACCCCCCTTTTGGTTTGATGGGGGGGGCGTGGTTTATGACCTTATGAATGGGGGCTCCTGCTTAGAGTGTGTAAAAGCGTTTTATGCTGTTTTGGAATTTGTCATGCTGTTTGATGGCCTGTGTCCTGTTGGGGGCTGGGTTGGGTGGGGGTGTGTGTGTGTGCTGAACATTTCAAAGAGTAAGGCCTATTTTATAGCTTATAGCCCTCCGGGTTTGTTGTCTAGGAAACACTAATGTCAGGGGCACATCCTTATAAAAGCCTCTGAACAATCCCTGTTTAAGCCTGTACATGATAACCCCCCTGAATATTAAACAAAAATGCCACCTATGCCAATTTTAGGGATGTTATGCTCTGCTTGTCATGCGCCCAGTGACCAAAGCCTTGAAGAAGTTCTGTGTGAAGCTCCAGAATGTTTTAAAGGATTTTTGGGTACGAGTGATGGACATATTTCTTACATATTCCACCCGGAGGATTCTACGGTAAAGATATTCACAGACAGTGGCCCCAAACCCTTGTATCAGGCAAAACCTGGGCGTTTTTCTCCGGCTCTGGGGATGAGCGAATGGCTAAAGATCAGGCTGGCGCTCTGTAAAATTGAACAGGCTCTGAGTGGTACACACCTGCCCGGCTATGCGTTGGAAGAACAGGTCTTCGGGGGGGCAGGGGACCTGAAGGCTCTAAGAATCGCTTCAATGGACTATAGCCCTGACAACAAAGTGACAATTTTAGCCTGTGAAGTTTATGATGCTTTTAATGCTACAAAGTCTGTCAATTCTCCAGTAGTTTCCAGAGCATGCAAAGATGTAAACTTTTTTATTCCTGTGTTTAGTTTTAAATGGTTGGATTATCCGATTTTCATAACCCTTATGAATAAGCTGGACAGTCTCTTCAAAAATCGCGAACAGTTAAAGCGCTGGCCTAGGCTGTCCTTGAGACATAGTCACGACCAAAAGGCCCGACGTAGGATCTACCCCTGGAGTGAAAACTTAGCAGTTTTGATGAACCTTGCAAGAGATCCCGGCATTTTGAGGGTGAAGAATTAGACACGGACAATGGAGGGATGTTGCACCAAATCCCTGGATCTGTAAGAAAGGCATCGTAAAAGAACATAATTATGAACGGTTATAAAATGTATGTACTAAATATTTTGAATGAAATAAATGGTTTTAAAAGCAGAATCTCACCATGTCATGAACGCGCTAGTTTGTTCACTCTTAGCTCAGTCTGTCCCTGAGGAAAAAAAAACTTTCTGAAAAAGCCATGTGCGCGCGTGTGTGTGCGTGCGTGTGCTGGAGTGGATGTGTGTGTGTGTGTGTGTGTGTTTCAAAACAAAGAAAACGGGGGGCGGGGTGTGTGTTCATAAATGGCTATGCGTCAGCGCTCAAGGCTCTCTCTCTAGCTAGTCTTTGTCTTACGGCCACTTACGAATCATTAACAACATGTCAAAACATAATTTATGTTTTAGGGTCTAAAACAGAGGCTGGAGGGTTTAAAAAAAAAAAAAAAAAAAAAAGTAAATCAGTCCCTCGTTGTCTAGAACTCCCAACCCCCAGCATCGAGGTGCTAGCGCCACGGTTAGTTTGTAGAATATCCTCGGGGGTAATAAGGTTTAACCACACAAATCCCTTTGTTTGAACCAAATATCTTAGGAGTTAAATATAGCTGGGGTCTAGTTCTAAAAAAAAACGTCAACCCGATGCTATGTGAATTCATACAGTACTTTCTCTAGGTAGTGGGGGGGACAAACTCTATTGACAACAGCGACCCTGTTAGCAGCGTTTAGTTCTGATGCAAACAGTACCTACAGAAACCCCACCAAGAATCGTTATCGGACTGAACCGTTAAAATAGCCTCTAGGAAAAACTTCTAATGGATCTTTCGGAAGGTGAGTTCTTGAAATAAATATATATTTATATTAGATTTGTCTGTTGTGTGGAATTGTTTGAACATTATGTATGTTATAGCCATATTAAACATGCATTAGGGCCTGTATTCTTAACGTATAACATGTCAATATTATATAAAGGGATTAGAGCTTTAATATTGTCGAATGTTTTATAGATTCTGAAGCATTCACGCAGATACTCCGAGGTATAACTGAGCTCGAACCGGCCATAGGGTCTCCGGAACAAATTGCCTGCATCCCAACGCCGACCCTGAATTGTAAACGTGAGTCCAAGAATTCCATACATAAAAATATTTTAGAACCTTAAAAACAAAAAGTTTTGGGCATCTTATATTAAAAAGCTATTTTTTTATGTGTTTACAGCGGACATAAAGCCTAGAAGGTTAAAGGATGCCATAAGGAGTCTGAACGGTTTCTGCGAAACATATGACTACGTGAACATTCAGCCATACTCCCCTGAGGGTTTTACACACAAGCCCGCGAACAGATGCTTTAAACGGCAGGTCAACTCCCCTGGGACAGGCCCCCTGTGCGCCCCATATTCTAAACACCAACGGACAATCAGTGCCCAGATCCACAGTTCCGCTTCACCCGAGCAATTCTACTTGGCCGGTATTCACGAGACCGCGTTCCAAGGACAAGGTATGAATCAATTATATATTATGATTATTTATATATATTATTTTATATATTTATATATATTTTTTTTTATATGCCTGAATATGTTAAAACATTTATTTCAGGCTCACCAGCTACAGACCAGGCAGATGCTGTAATCCGGGTTGCCCAAAGACATGTTCCAGAGTTTTCCGAGCTTCTTCAGAACAGCCCTCGTCAAAAAAGCCGAGGTATTTAATTAATGTATTGTTAATATATAGGCTTATATCTGAAATGTATTTGACATTTTTAGCTAACATATTTTAGGGTTAATAACCTATTTTGTATGTATTATTTTTATTTCAGACTCCTCCCCGGCTTATAAAGACATCGAAGAAGCTACACATCTAGACCACGAGGAGCCGCCAAAGACCCCTGTCAAGAGCACAGCGAAAACTGATGATTTCAAAGTTTTAAATGACATTTCTGAGGTAGACGATTTGATGTTTTGTGAAGTGGCCAACCTTCTTGAATCGGCCAATTGGGGGGCAACA